>NW_025803717.1:0-14514 GCF_021613505.1 Equus quagga
TTCCTAAAGTTAGACTGTGGTGATGGTTGCACAACTCTGAATATACTGACGATCACTGAATGCACAGTTTAAATCCGTGAATGTTACGGGTGTGAAATATGTCTCAATAAAGCCAGAAAAATGTTTTTAGACTCAGTGGATGGGTTTTGCAGCAGGTAAAGGATAAATAAATTGAATAGTGCAGCAAAAGCTCTTTGAAACCACGTTAGGTTCATGGGACTCTTGAAAACTTGAGTCCTGTGAACCTAAAAAAATTACAGGCCCCTGCTTCAACACTGTTTCTCTCAGTGACATCCACTCATTGTTCATATCTCAACTAACCTGTAATTTCCGGTGGGAATCTTCACTAACCATCCTAATCTCTCAGGCCCAGAACTAAGTGGGACAACTATGATACATTGTCATTGCCCCACATTTTTGTTTATTGTCACAGTGTGTCTAACTGTGTGCCTCTTACTGATGTGATATTTCTGGGGCTTAAAAAGATGTTTACTTTTTTTTTTATTCATTACATTTTTTAAAATTTTAATTTTTGGTTTTATTGCAGTAACGTTGGATTATAACATTATATGACTTTCAGATGTACATCATAATATATTTGAATTCTGTGTAGATTACACCATGTTCACCACCCAAAGACTAATTACAATCCATCACCACACACATGTGCCTAATTACCCCTTTCACCCTCCTCCCTTCCCCTTTGTAACTATCAATCCAACATCTGTTGCTATGTGTTTGTTTGACATTGTTTTTATCTTCTACTTATGAGTGAGACCATATCGTATTTGACTTTCTCCCTCTGATATTTCACTTAGCATAATACCCTCAAGTTCGATCAAAGTTGTCACAAATGACTGCATTTCATCATTTTTTATGGCTGAGTAGTGTTCCATTGTGTATAAATACCATATCTTCTTTATCCATTCGTCCCTTTATGGGCACCTAGGTTGCTTCCAAGTCTTGGCTATTGTGTATAATGCTGCAATGAACATAGGGGTGCATGTATCTTTATGCATTTGTGTTTTCAAGTTCTTTGGATAAATACCCAGCAGTGGGATAGCTGGATCATCTGGTAGATCTATTGTTAATTTTCTGAGCAAACTCCATACTGCTTTCTGTAGTGGCTGCACCAGTTTGCACTCCCACCAGCAGTGTACGAGGGTTCCCTTCTCTCCACAGCCTCTCCAACATTTGTTGTTTCCTGTCTTGTTAATTATAGCCATTCTGACCAGAGTGAGGTGATATCTCATTGTTGTTTTGATTTGCATTTCCCTGATAGCTAATGATGTTGAGCATCTTTTCATGTGCCTGTTGGCCATCTGTATATCTTCTTTGGAGAAATCTCTGTTCAGATGTTTTGCCTGTTTTTAAATTGGGTTGTTGGTGTTTTTGTTGTTGAGATGTATGAGTTCTTTATATATTTTGGATATTAACCCTTTATCAGATATATGGTTTGCAAATATCTTCTCCCAATTGTTACTTTGTCTTTTCATTTTGTTGATGGTTTCCTTTGCTGTGCAGAAGCTTTTTAGTTTGATGTAGTCCCATTTGTTCACTTTTTCTTTTGTTTCCCTTGCCCGGTCAGACATGGAACTTGAAAATATGCTGCTAAGACCGATGTCAAAGAGTGTACTGCCTATGTCTCCTTCTAGATGCTTCATGGTTTTGGGTATTACATTCAAGTCTTTAATCCATTTTGAGTTGATTTTTGTACACAGTGTAAGATGATGATCTACTTTCATTCTTTTGCATGTGGCTGTCCAGTTTTCCCAACACCATTTATTGAAGAGACTTTCCTTTCTCCATTGTATGCGCTTGGCTCCCTTGTTGAATATTATCTGTCCATAAATGTGTGGGTTTATTTCTGTGCTCTCGATTCCGTTCCATTGATCTGTGTGTCTATTTTTGTGCCAGTACTATGCTGTTTTGGTTACTATAGCTTTGTTGTATATTTTGAAATCAGGGAGTGTGATACCTCCAGCTCTGTTCTTTTTCCTCAGAATTCCTCTGGCAATTCATGGTCTTTTGTTGTTCCATATACATTTTAGGATTCTTTGTTCTATTTCTGTGAAAAACGTTGTTGGAATTTTGATAGGGATTGCATTGAATCTATAGATTACTTTAGGAAGTGACAAATAAAAATGGCAAGCAATAGGATATATTGGAGTATATGAGGAAGCCATTTGGTATAAACCTAATTCGGCCTGACTTTTTTTTTCAAAAGGGCCTGACTGTGGCTATTGAGCACGCATTGCATATCTACTTAGACATTTCCTATGGCCAGAACAAAGGCCCTTGAGATAAAGGTGCAACTTTCCCCCACATTAGCATTTCCTTAGGGATAAGCATTTTTCCTTAGGCTAGGAATTGATTGCTGCACTCACCTCCCAGCTCACCTGTGACCACCCAGCTGGAGACAACAGACTGCCACCCTGCTGTGTTCACCGAGACAGCAGACCTACCTGCTATTTCCATCAATCGCTGTGCCGACAGAGCAGTCTCGCGACTATTGTAAAAGGGACATTTCAATCCTATGTGAAACATCCTCTTTGAGGGTATATAACCACCCTTATACCCCCACTTCTTTGGAGTGCTCTGTTCCTTTGTGGAAAGACTCTCCCGGGTTATAATCCTCAGATTTAAGCTCAGAATAAACTCACCCAAATTTTCATTTATAGATTGGTTATGGATTATTTTCGTCGACAGAAGTATGGACATTTTAACTATGTTAATTCTTCCAATCCAAGAGCATGGAATATCTTTCCATTACTTTGTGTCTTCTTCAATTTCTTTCAACAATGTTTTATAGTTTTCGGTGTATACATCTTTCACCTCTTTGGTTAAGTTTATTCCTAGGTATTTTATTCTTTTAGTTGCAATTGTAATTGGGATTGTATTCTTAATCTCTGTTTCTGCTACTTCATTGCTAATGAATAGAAGCACAACTGATTTTTGTCTGCAGATTTTGTATCCTGTGACTTGACTCTATTCGTTTATTATTTCTAAAAGTTTTTCGTGGATTCTTTAGGGTTTTCTCTCTATAAAATCATGTTATCTGCATATAGTGACAGTTTCACTTCTTTTCCAACTTGGATCCCTTTTATTTATTTTTGTTGCCTGATTGTTCTGGCTAGGACTTCCAATACTATGTTAAATAAGAGTGGTGACAGTGGGCATCCTTCTCTGGTTCCTGTTCTTGGAGGGATAGCTTTCAGTTTTTCTCTGTTGAGAATGATATGTGCTGTGGGTTTGTCATATATGGCCTTTATTATGTTGAGGTATTTTCCTTCTATACCATTTTATTTAGAGTTTTTATGATAAATGGATGCTGTATCTTGTCAAACGCTTTATCTGTATCTATTGAGATAATCATGTGATTTTTTATTCTTTATTTTGTTAACGTGGTGTATCACTTTGATTGATGTGCAGATATTGAACCATCCCTGCATCCCTGGAATAAAACCCACTCGATCATGATGTATGATCTTTTTAATGTATTGTTGTATTCGATTTGCTAGAATTTTGTTGAGGATATTTGCATCGATTATCATCAGTGATATTGGCCTGTAATTTTCTTTTTTTGTGTTGTCCTTGTCTGGTTTCAGTGTCAGGATAATGTTGGTTTTGTAGAATGAGTTATGAAGCCTCCCCTCCTCTTCAATTTTTTGGAACAGTTTGAGAAGGACAGGTATTAAGTTTTCTTTGAATGTTTGGTAGAATTCACCAGGGAAGCCATCTGGTCCTGGACTTTTATTTTTTGAGAGGTTATTGATTGCTGTTTTGATCTCCTTGCTGGTGATTGGTGTATTCAAATTCTCTACTTCTTCTTGATCCAGTGTTGGAAGGTTGGATGGTTCTAAGAATTTATCCATTTCTTCTAGATTATCCAATTTGTTGACATATAGCTTTTCATAGTATCCGCTTATAATCTTTTGTGTTTCTGAGGTATTTGTTGTAATTTCTCCTCTTTCATTTATGATTTTATTTATTTGAGCCTTCTCTCTTTTTTTCTTGGTGAGTCTAGCTAAGGGTTTTCAATTTTGTTTATCTTTTCAAAGAACCAGCTCCTGGTTTCATTAATTTTTTCTATTGTTTTTTTGTCTCTATTTTGTTTATTTCTGCTCTGATTTTTATTATATCCTTCTTTCTGCTGCTTTTGGGCTTTGTTTGTTCTTCTTTTTCAAGTTCCTTTAGGTGCACTGTTAGGTTGTTTATTTGGGTTTTTCTTGTTTGTTGGGGTAGGCCTGAATTGCTATAAACTTCCCTCTTAGAACTGCTTTTGCTGTATACCATAGATTTTGACATGTTGTATTTTCATTTTCATTTGTCTCCAGGAGTTTTTTGATTTTGCCTTGATTTCTTCATTGGCCCAATCGTTGTTCAGTAGCATTCTGTTTAATCTACACATTTTTTTTTGGCTTCTCTTATTTTCTTCCTGTAGTTGATTTCTAGTTTCATATCTTGGTGGTCAGAAAAGATGCTTGGTATTATTTCAATCATCTTAAATTTATTGAGATTTGTTTTGTGGCCTAATATGTGATCAGTCCTGGAGAATGTTCCATGTGCATTTGAAAAGAATGTGTATTCTGTGGGTTTTGGATGGAATGTTCTATATCTACTAAGTCCATCTGGTCTAACGTGTCATTTAAGGCCAATCTTTCCTTATTGATCTTCTGTTTGGATGATCTATCCATTGGTGTAAGTGGAGTGTTGAAATCCCCTACTATTATTGTCTTACTGTCTATTTCTCCTTTTATGTACGTTAATAGTAGCTTCATATATTTAGGTGCTCCTATGTTGGGTGCATAGATATTCACAAGTGCTGTATCCTCTTGTTGGACTGTTCCCTTTGTAATTATGTAGTGCCCTTCTTTGTCTCTTGTTACAGTTTTTGTTTTAACGTCTATTTAATCTAATATAAGTATTGCTGCCCTAACTTTCTTTTCTTTGCCATTTGCATGGAGTATCTTTTTCCATTCTTTCACTTTCAGTTAGTGAGTGTCTTTAGATCTGAAGTGTGTCTCTTGTATGCAGCATATACGTGGATCTTTTTTTTTTTTATCCAATTGGCCACCCTCTGTCTTTTGATTGGAGCATTTAGTCGTTTGACATTAAAGCAGCTATTGATGAAACTGTATTTATTGCCATCTTGTTACCTTTTTTCCTAGTTGTTTTAGTAGTTCTTCTCTTTTTCTTTCTTCTTCTCTTGCTCTCTTCCTTTGTGGTTTGATGGCTTTCTTTAGTAATATGCTTGATTTATTCCATCTTACTTATTTGTTTACTTATTATAGGTTTCTGTTTTGTGATTACCATGAGGTTTCTATATAATAGTCTACATATATAGCAATCTATATTGAGTTGATATTCTCTTTAGCTTGACCTCTTTCTAAAAGCTTTACTCTTTTAATCCCCTCTTCCCACATTTTATGTTTTTGAAATCATATCTAATCTCTTGTTTTGTGTGTGTCTATCCATTACCCTCTTATCATTGTAATAGGTAATTTTAGTACTTTTGTCTTTTCACCTATATATCATCTTAATGCTGTATTTTTGCCTTTACCAGTGATTTAATTGCCGGTTTTTTTTTATAATTTTCTTTTTTGTTCTCTGTAAAGATTGGCACCTGAGCTAATAACTGTTGCCAATCTTTTTCTTTTTTTCCCCCCTTCTTCCTCTCCCCCAATCCCCTCAGTACATAGTTGTATATTTCAGTTGTGGGTCCTCTTAGTTGTGGCACGTGGGATGCCACCCCAACGCGACCTGGTGAGCGGTGCCATGTCGGCACCCAGGATCCGAACTGGTGAAACCCTGGGCCACCAAAGGTGGAGTGTGTGAACTTAATCACTCAGCCATGGGGCCAGCCCCCTGATAATTTTCTTATCCCTATTTGTGGTCTTCTCTTTCCCACTTAAATAAGTCCTTACAGCATTTCTTGTAGAACTGGTTTCTTGGTGATAAAACTCCTTTAATTTTCCTTGTCTGGGAAGCTCTTTATCTCTCCTTCCATTCTGAATGATAGCCTTGCTGGATAGAGTATTCTTGGCTGTAGTTTTTTTTCTTTGACCACTTTAAATAAGTCTTGCCACTGTTTTCTAGCCTATGACTTCTAGTCTTCTGGCTGAGAAGTGCACTGATAGCCTTATGGGGTTTCCTTTGTATGTCACTTGTTGCCTTTCTCTTGCCACTTTTAGGATTCTCTCTTTATCTTTAATTTTGAACATTTTAATTTTAATATGTCGGTGTAGGCCTCTTGGTGTTCATCCTGTTTGGTGATCTCTGTGCTTCCTGTGCTTGGATGTCTGTTTATTTCCTTAGGTTAGGAAAGTTTTCAGCTATTATTTTTTCAAATAGATTCTCTGCTTCTTTGTCTTTCTCTTCTCCTTCTGGGACACCAATAATACGAATGCGAGTGCACTTGATATTGTCCCAGAGGTCCCTTAGACTGTTCTGATTCTGTCTAATTCTTTTTTCTTTTATCTGTTCAGCTTGGGTGATTTCCTCTAGTCTTTCTTCCAGCTTGCTGATCTGTTCTTCTGTATCATCTACTCTGCTATTGAGTCCCTCTGGTGAATTTGTCATATCCAGTATTGTATTCTTCATTTCTGATTGGTTCTTTTTTTACATTTTCCAATTCTTCGTTCACTTTCTCACTGTGTCCATCCAGTCTTCTCCCAATATCAGTGAGTATCCTTAGGAGTTTTTGTTTGAACTCTTTTGTGAGGTAAATTGCTAATTTCCATTTCATTTAGTTCTTTTTCTGGGGTTTTTGTCCTGTTCCCTTGCTTGGAATGTATTCCTTTGTCTCCTCATTATGCCTCTTTCTCTGTGCTTCTATCTATGCATTAGGTGAATCAGAGAAGTGGCCTTATGTAAGAGATGCCTTATGAGGCCCAGCAGTGTGCTTCCCTCTCATCACCAGTCCAAATGATCTAGGAGTGACCCCTGTTTTGCCTACTTGTGTGCTTCTGCTGTGGCAGGGTTGCTCTTACTGTAGGTACTCTGGGAGTCTAGTCTTTCCTTCCCTAGCCAGCTGTTTTTAAATTGGGTTTGGGGACCCCCAGCACCATTGCCTACAAGGTCTATTAGCACACTCCTTTTGCAGTTTTCCTGTTAATTGGGTAGGTACTCATGTAACTGATTGCTAGGCTCAGGGGCTTACAGTTGCTGTAGGTCTCAGACCTCCAAGGCTATTGTCAGCTCTCTTAGGATTGCAGCTGAGTGTGGCTGGTGTAGACAGGGGAGCATCCAATTGTTTCAGGCTTTGGAAGGTGGATTCAATCCTCTTTGTGGCTAATTGTGAAGCACAGGTCTTCTGTCACTGATAAGCACCACCCCGCACAGCTCTACACACATTGTCAACACAGCCCTGGTCCATGCACACTTCCTGATCACCTGGAGCATACCCAATTGCCCCACTGCAGTGGCCCCCACCTCTCCACCAACACCCCCCACCGTTCACCTTGTCCTCACACAGGCCCTGTCCCACAGAGGCAGACACACTCGCCTGCCTTAGAGGATCAAGGCACCCAGTCTATGCAGGCCGACAAGTAGTCTGAGGGCTTGCTGTTGGGTGGGGCCGATCTCTAGGATGGGCTTCCTGCCCTGGCTGAACTGGATTAAATCTGTGCTCTAGTGGGTATGACAGACCTCTGGGCTATCAGGCCATGGGAAGAACATCAATGACATCTGCCAGCATCTGTGTCAGCATGCCTGTACGAGGTCACAACAATGGCTGCCACCGAAGTCTTAGTCTCTGGAGAGGTCTCACCTCTCACTGAGATTCACCCAGAGCCTACCAGGTGAGTCTCTCTTCACCAAAGGATGGTGCAGCTGTCTTTTTGGTGATTTTAGGTTGCTGAGATGGGTGAGTTTGTGCATGGGCCCTGTAAGAGCCAGGTATTTTTGGCTTTCATCAGATAGCTTTTCTGTGGGTATTCGCTGCTGCAATTAATAACCAGCAATGCCAGATAGTAGGACCCTTGTCTCAGTTGTGCTGAGTCTAAAGGATGCTTACAGTGGTAACGAACCCCCACTCAGGTCCCCACTCTGCCAGGGAGGGCTGTGTACCTTAGGGTGGCTCTTGCCTGGCTGGCTGTGAAGTTCTGCTGCTTGCAAAGGTAGTTTTTTTCTCTCCAGAAGGCATGTCTGCCTCTTCCGCCTCAGTTAGGACTGTCCCTTGTTGTAGGAATTCTTTTTATCCAGTTTTGAGTTTCTCTCCAGGGTAATTTTTCCAAGAATAGTTGTAACCTGGTTGTGTTTGTGGGAAGAATCTGCCTACACCACCATCTTGACAAGATCCTTTCTTTGTTTTTAATTGAGTTCATAATAGTTTACATCATTGTGAAATTTCAGTTGTTCATTATTTCTTGTCTGTCACCACATGAGTGCTCCCCTTCACCCCCTTCCCCCTCTCCCCCTGGTAACCACTGAACTGTCGTCTTTGTCCATGTGTTTGTTTATATTCCACATATGAGTGAAATCACCTGGTGTTTATCTTTCTCTGTCAGGCTTATTTCGCTTAGCATAATTCCCTCCAGGTCCTTCCATGTTGTTGCAAATGGGATAACTTTGTCTTTTTTATGGCTGAGTAGTATTCCATTGTATATATATATATACCACATCTTCTCTATCCAATCATTGGTCAGTGGGCGCTTGGGTTGCTTCCATGTCTTGGCTATTGTGAATAGTGCTGCAGTGAAGATAGAGGTGCATATGTTACTTTGGATTGTTGATTTCAAATTGTTTGGGTAGATCTCAGTGGTTGGATAGGTGGGTCATATGGCATTTCTATGTATATGAGCGTTCTCTTTTCTCCACATCCTCTCCAACATTTGTTGTTGTTTTGTCTTGATAATTATAGCCATTATGACTGGTAATTATAGCCATCGTGATATAGCATTGTAGTTTGATTTGCATTTCCCTGATGATTAGTGATGTTGAACATCTTTTCATGTGTTTATTGGCCATCTGTATATCTTCCTTTGAAAAATGTCTGTTCATATCCTCTGCCCATGTTTTGATTGGGTTGTTTTTTTGTTGAGTTGTGTGAGTTCTTTATATACTTTGGATATCAACCCCTTGTCTGATAAATGACTTGCAAATATTCTCTCCCAGTTAGTGTGTTGTCTTTCCATTTTGTTGATGGTTCCTTTGCTTCGCAGAAGCTTTTTAGTCTGGTGTAGTCCCATTTGGTAACTTTTTCTTTTGTTTCCCTTATCTGACTAGACACGGTATTTGAAAAGATGTGGCTAAAACCAATGTCAAAGAGTGTACTGCCTATATTTTCTTCTAGGGTTTTTATAGTTTCACTTCTTACATTTAAAACTTTAATCCATTTAGAGTTGATTTTTTCGTATGGTGCAAGATAATGATCTACTCTCATTCTTTTGCATGTGGCTGTCTAGTTTTACCAACACCATTTATTGAAGAGACTTTCCTTTCTCCATTGTATGTTCTTGGCTCCTTTGTCAAAGGTTAACTGTCACAGATGTGTGGTTTTATTTCTGGGCTTTCAATTCTGATCCATTGATCTGTTTGTCTGTTTGTCATGGTTTTGTGCTGGAACCATACTGTTTTGATTACTGTAGCTTTGGAGTATGTTTTGAAGTCAGGGATTGTGGTGCTTCCAGCTTCGCTCTTTTTTCTCAAGATTGCTTTAGCTATTCAGGGTCTTTTGTTGTTCCATATAAATTTTAGAATTCTTTCTTCTATTTGTGTGAAAAATGTTGTTGGAGCTTTGATAGGGATTACATTGAATCTGTAGATTGCTTTAGGTAGTATGGACATTTTGACTATGTTTATTCTTCAGGCTCATGAACATGGAATATTTTTACATTTCTTTATGTCTTCTTCAATTTCTTTCAATAACGTCTTATAGTTTTCAGCGTACAGGTCTTTCACCTCTTTGGTTAAGTTTATTGCTAGGTATTTAACCCTCTTTGTTGCAATTGTAAATGGGATTGTATTCTTGATTTCTTTTTCTGCTTGTTCATTGTCAGTGTATGGGAATGCAACTTATTTTCAAAAATTGATTTTGTACCCTGCAATTTTGCTGTAGTTGTTGATTATGTCTAATAGTTTTCTGTTGGATTCTATAGGGTTTTCTATATATAGAATCATATCATCTGCAAATAGTGAAAGTTTCACTTCTTCCTTTCAAATTTGGATTCTTTTTATTTCTTTTTCTTGCCTAATTGGTCTGTCCAGTACTATGTTGAATAGGAGTGGTGAGAGTGGGCACCCTTGTCTTGTTCCTGTTCTCAGAGGGATGGCTTTCAGTTTTTCCCCATTAAGTAGGATGTTAGCTGTGGGTTTGTTGTATATGACCTTTATTATGTCGAGATGCTTTCCTTCTAGACCCAATTTATTGAGAGTTTTAAAAATTATAAATGCATGTTGGATCTTGTCAAATGCTTTCTCTACATCTATTGAGATGATCATGTGATTTCTATTCCTCATTTTGTTAATGTGTTATAGCACATCGATTGGCTTGCAGATGTTCAACCGTCCCCGAGTCCCTGTAATGAATCCCCCTCAATGGTAGTGTACGATTCTTTTAATGTATTGCTGTATTCAGTTTGCCAATATTTTGTTGAGGATTTTCGCATCTAAGTTCATCAGTGATATTGGCCTGTAGTTTTCCATCTTCGTGTTGTCTTTGTCTGGTTTTGGTATCAGGGTAATGTTGGCCTCATAGAATGTGTTAGGAAGTGTTCCATCTTCCTCAACTTTTCGAGTTACAAAAGACAATGAGAGACAAGAGGGGCAGTATAGAATGATAAAAGGTTTATTCCACCAAGAGGACATAATACTTATTAATATATTTGCACCTAACAATAGTTTGAGAAGGGTAGGTACTAAATCTTTTAATGTTTGGTAAAATCCTCCAGAGAAGCCATCTGGTCCTGGACTTTTGTTTTTTGGGAGGTTTTTGATTCTTGTTTTCATCTCTGTACTTGTGATTGGTCTATTCAGATTCTCTATTTCTTCTTGATTCAGTTTTTGGAGGTTGTATGAGTCTAGGAATTCATCCATTTCTTCTAGGTTATTGAATTTGTGGGCATATAGTTTTTCATAGTATTCTCATAATCCTCTGTATTTCTGCAGTATTTGTTGTAATTTCTCCTGTTTCATTTCTAATTTTACTTATTTGAGACTTCTCTCTCTTTTTCTTGTTGAGTTTGGCTAAGGATTTGTCAATTTTGTTTCTCTTTTCAAAGAACCAGCTCTTAGTTTCATTAATCCTTTCTACTATTTTTTTTAGTCTCTATTTCATTTATTTCTGCTCTGTTTTTTATTATTTCCCTCTTTCTGCTGACTTTGGGCTTTGTCTGTCCTTCTTTTTGTAGCTCTGTTAGGTACGTTTTAAGATTACTTATTTGAGATTTTTCTTGCTTGTTGAGGTGGGCCTGTATTGCTGCAAATTTCCCTTTTATGACTGCTTTTGCTACATCCCATAAGAGTTGGTATATTATATTTTCATTTTCATTTGTCTCCATGTATTTTTTAACTTCTTCTTTGATTTCTTGAATGATCCAATGGTTGTTCAATAGCATGTTGTTTAGTCTCCACATATTTCTGACTTTCCCAATTTTGTACTTATGGTTGATTTCTAGCTTCATAGCATTGTGGTCAGAAAAGATGGTTGGGATGATTTCAATCTTCTTAAATTTATTGAGGCTTGCCTTGGTTCCCAACATATGGTCTATCTTTGAGAATGATCCTTTTGCACTTGGGAAGAATGTATATTCTGCTGTTTTCAGGTGGAATGTTCTATATATATCTATTAAGTCTATCTTATCAATTGTTTCATTTAAATCTACTGTTTCCTTGTTGACATTCTGTCTGGATGATCTGTCCATTGATGTATGTGGTGTTAATGTCCCCTACTATTATTGTGTTGCTGTTAATTTCTTCCTTTAGGTCTGTTAATAATTGCTTTATGTACTTTGGTACTCTTGTCTTAGGTGCAAATATATTAATAAGTATTATGTCCTCTTGGTGGAATGGACCTTTTGTCATTACATACTGCCCCATTGTCTCTCATTGCCTTTTTATCTTGAAGTCTGTTTCGTTTGAGAAAAGTATGGCAACACCTGCTTTCTTTTGTTGGCCGTTAGCTTGGAGTATTTTCTTCCATCCCTTCCCTCTAAGCCTGTGTTTGTGTTTGGAGCTGAGATGTGCTTCCTGGAGGCAGCATATTGTTGGGTCTTGTCTTTTAATCCATCCAGCTACTCTGCGTCTTTTGGTTGGAGAATTCACACCGTTTACATTTAAAGAGATTTTTGTTATATGAGGGCTTAATGCTGCCATTTTACCTATTTTTTTTTTTTTTGGTTGTTCTATGTTTCCACTCTTCTCTTCCTTTGTATTTCTGATTGTCATTTCATTTTGTTGGTTTTCTGAGACGGATTTCTCAGTTTTCTCTCTCTTTGTGAATTGTGGCTCTGCTCTGATCTTTTGTTTAGTGATTACCATGAGGATTGTAGGAAAGATATTGGAGATGAGATAGTCCAGTTTCTTATAACCTCTTATCTCCATTAACCTAGGCAGGTTCCTTCCTTTTCATCTCCTCTTCTGAGTAACTGCCATTACAAATTTTCTGTTTTGAATTTTGTACGTTTGTGGCTGAGTTGAAGTGCTTATCATTGTGTTTGATGCTTTCTTTCCCTTCATCTTATAAGTTGTAATTGAGCCTTTGAATCCCTGCTCTGCTAGAGAGCTGCAGATTTCTGATCATGTCAGTTTATTTGTCTCCTTGCTCAGAGCTTTGTAGACCTTTGACTTTTTGTTGCTGGTGTGAGGGCTTCTTTATTTCTTGTAGGGGAGGTCTAGTGGCAATGAACTCCCTCAGCTTTTGCTTACCTGGGAAAGCTTTCATTTCTCCATCCTATCTGAAGGAAAGTTTTGCTGGATAGAGTATTCCTGGCTGAAAGTGTTTGTCTTTCAGTATTTTGAATATATCATTCCATTCTCTCCTAGCCTGTAGGGTTTCTGCTGAGAAATCCACTGAAAGCCTGATAGGGTTTTCTTTGCAGGTTATTTCCTTCTGTCTTGCTGCTCCTAACATTTTTTCTTTATCACAAACTTTTGCCATTTTTACAATTATGTGCCTTCAAGAAGGTATTTTAGTGCTGATGAAGTTGGGCGTTTGATTAGCTTCATTTATCTGTAAATCTGAAACCACCCCACCTTTGGTAAGTTCTCAGCAATTATTTCTTTGAACAAGCTCTCTGCTCCTTTCTCCCCTGCTTCTCCCTCTGGAATACCTATAATCCTTATGTCACTTTCTATAATTGAGTTGGATATTTCTCAAAGAATTCCTTTTTTTTTTTTTTTTACCAATCTTAGTTCTGTCTCCCCCCCACCTGTAGAATTGCCACATTTTTATCTTCAAGGAGACTAATTCTTTCTTCCATAAGATCAGTTCTATTTATTAATGATTTTTGATTATTTGTTATTACATCAATTATGTTTTTCATATCCAGAATTTCTGCTTGATTTTAGTTTTATAGTCTTATATAGTTTATATAGTTTTATTGACTCTTTTGTTGCAGAGGTTCATTTTATTGCTGAGCTCCTTGAATTGTCTCTTTGTGTTTTCTTGTAAGTCATTGAGTTTCCTTATGATGGCTATTTTGAATTCTCTGTCATTTACGTTGTATATTTCTGTGCCTTCAGTGTCAGTTTCTAGAGAATTGTCATTTTCCTTCTGCTCTGAATTGTCACTGCAGTTTCTCATGGTGTTTGATGAACTAATCTTTTGTTTGGGCATTTGTCATCTTCTTGGGGCACAGATTCCCCCTGTTACTGCTGGGGGGAGGGGAGCAGGAGCAGTGTTCCTGGCCCCACCTTGTCTGCTGGAAGCTGTGAGGGTATTATGGGTGCTTGCCTGGGGTGTGTTCAGGCACTTATGTGGACTGTCCTTGTCAGTCGGGGCTTCCTCGCTGGGCTAGGTTCACTCTGGCGCTGCAGGGGCCCTCCCTGCCCAAAAATGATCACCAGTGGGCTCAAACCTACCATGCCTATTCCCTCAACAGCCTGGGAACTGTTCCCTCTTTTGGGGCTCAGCAGCACTGTGAGCTCTTGTGAGTTTTCCTGGGAAGATTTTGCCCCAGAATGTAGATTTGCTGACATCTCTGTTTATGGTCCACAGTCCATGGTCCACAGGCCTGCTGTGCTTGGAGGGGTGTGGTGGGCTCCCCCTCTCTGCTGGGAGATTGACCATGAGCACGGGCTAAGGGTTACTGCTGCCTCCTCTTACAGTCGCCCTGGTGCATGTTCCCACTTTCTGGGAACATGCACCAGGTGGGAAAGCATTCATATGTGTGCACAGGCCCACCAGTAGAGAGCAGGGTGTGCTCACCTATCTCCACCACTTCCCAGGGGGCCAGTCCATCCACCCTCAGATGTATAAGCTGCGTGTGTCTTTCAGGAGTCCTGTTGTGCTGTGTGGGCCTCCTCTGTTGGTCAGGGCATGTCAATTTAGTTGTAGTTCAAAAGGGAGAGAGA
>NW_025803718.1:0-2169 GCF_021613505.1 Equus quagga
CACTGGACCCTCTGAAATACAATCTATCTATATAGATAGATGTAGATATACATATACATATGCATATATAAAACTGAGTGGGATTCATTTTTAGAATGCAAGGGTGGATCAGTTTTACCAAAGAAAGAAAAATCCTTTTTGTGTCTGCTTGACTTTCTATAGCAAGATGAAGCTTTCCATCGGCATCATTTTTTGCTCCCTGGTCCTGGGTGTCAGCAGCCGGGAATGGTTCACATTCCTCAAGGAAGCTGGTCAAGGTAAGGACCAAGGGATGGGTGGTGGGGAGGTTCCAACTGACTATCCCCAGGATTCATTGAGCAGAGGTCACATCCCCAGAGGACAAAGGCCACAGGTGGGTAGACAAGGAGCATGGTCTTTATGATAGCAGTTCCCCCAGACTCTTCTGGGAAACTTTTTACTACTTTGTGGGGATCCCCAGGCCAGAAATCATAAGGTTTGGGCCGCAACTTTCAACAGGAGTGAGGAGGAGACATAGAGTTCAGGGAGCCTGTTCCCTAAACACGAGTGGGGCTCTACTGCCGCCTAGTGGGGAGTCAGGGACAGCTCATGTCTATGTCTCAGGGGCCATGAAGTGGGTGCATCAGTGTGTGGGGTGTGTTCACACTCCCCATCCACTTAGTAATTACAACCAAAGTAAGCGAGCTTTTGATACGTCCTAGGCACTGTTCTAAGAGCTTTACATGGACGAATGAACTCGTTTTCATCCTCAGGTTTTAATCCTTTCATCCTGAGATGTAGGTACCATTATCCCTTAACAGGAAAACTGAGGCACGAAGAGATTCAGATACCTAACAAACTCCCAAAGCACAGCGGGAGTTAGCCCAGGTCGTGGAGCTCCCCAGACCTGGCTATTAACCAGGAGCAACACGGCCTTGCAGACCAGAGTGCACCTGGGAGAGGGAGGGAACTGTGGACACACACCCTGTTCTCACCTGAGCAAATGGGCAACAGCGGGACATGGAGCCTTTGGAAGCAACTCTACAGAGCTGCTCTCCCCCCAGCAAAAGGCACAATAAATTTCTGATGATGCTTCCAGTGGGGCTGAGAATGACCTGGAAACCGGGAGCAAGAGATATTTACCTCACTAGCCATAGTAAAGTGGAATAAATTTATTTATTTCTCAAAATTATTTTGTGGGTTTTTTTCTGTGATAGTCTCTGAATAATTGTTTGAAGAGTTTGCAGTTGATCCTATTGAAAGTCTCCTAGACCCAGCTGAAAATCTCTTTTCATCTCTTAGGTCAATGTCTTTCAAAGAGTTGTTCTAGGACCACTTGCATGAGAGTTCCCTGGGGTCTGGGTGCCTGTGAAATGCAGACACCTGGGTCCACACACTCCCCTCCCTGAATCTCAGTCTCTGGGGCTGAGCTGGAATCTGGCCTTTACTAAGCCCCCCAGGTGATGTTTGTGCACTAAAGGCTGAGAACCACTCCCTCCGGTTTGACCCCTCAAGTGACAAAATGTGTCAGGCATCTTGGAAATACTTACTGTGCAAGTCTGGACTCCTAGGATCTATTTAAATCAGTAACTCAGAGGGAATGAATATAGTAGGAAAGTCATAACTCTCAACAAAACTATCTTTCTGAACAGCAGAAATAATAAAGATATAAAATGAAGACAAGTTATCTCATGGACATATTACATAAACTGATATTACAACTCTCCGTTAGATTTTTCAGTGTTTCCTAATCAGGTAATTTTTAAAAATCTTTGCCATTTTATTCTAGCTTGATCAGATTTCTTCCATCCGTAACCCCTACTCCTCATCTTGGTTCATTCTTTTTCTTCCTTCTGTCCTGCCTTTCCCAAGGACCAGACAGGTGATGGTACATTGACCACTACAATGTTCTAGAAGTCATACCTGTATCTCCTCAGTCTCTCTGCATAAACACTCTGAGGGAGGCAACACTCCTCCACTTTACTGGGATGACACTGTCCCTTAGAGCTGGTGGGTCGTTGCCCTTTGTCCGCATCTGATCACCCGGGTTCTTCACAATTCTCTTAGGGACTCACCTTTATCACCTGCCCATTGGATTCTGACAGCCATCCAGGCGCAGATGTGCACGGACACTCAGACGTACTCAGGATTGAGCTGTCCTCACGCTGCCCATGGGGACGAGTTTCTCCCATGACTGGGTTGGGAACCCCG
>NW_025803719.1:0-2169 GCF_021613505.1 Equus quagga
CGGGGTTCCCAACCCAGTCATGGGAGAAACTCGTCCCCATGGGCAGCGTGAGGACAGCTCAATCCTGAGTACGTCTGAGTGTCCGTGCACATCTGCGCCTGGATGGCTGTCAGAATCCAATGGGCAGGTGATAAAGGTGAGTCCCTAAGAGAATTGTGAAGAACCCGGGTGATCAGATGCGGACAAAGGGCAACGACCCACCAGCTCTAAGGGACAGTGTCATCCCAGTAAAGTGGAGGAGTGTTGCCTCCCTCAGAGTGTTTATGCAGAGAGACTGAGGAGATACAGGTATGACTTCTAGAACATTGTAGTGGTCAATGTACCATCACCTGTCTGGTCCTTGGGAAAGGCAGGACAGAAGGAAGAAAAAGAATGAACCAAGATGAGGAGTAGGGGTTACGGATGGAAGAAATCTGATCAAGCTAGAATAAAATGGCAAAGATTTTTAAAAATTACCTGATTAGGAAACACTGAAAAATCTAACGGAGAGTTGTAATATCAGTTTATGTAATATGTCCATGAGATAACTTGTCTTCATTTTATATCTTTATTATTTCTGCTGTTCAGAAAGATAGTTTTGTTGAGAGTTATGACTTTCCTACTATATTCATTCCCTCTGAGTTACTGATTTAAATAGATCCTAGGAGTCCAGACTTGCACAGTAAGTATTTCCAAGATGCCTGACACATTTTGTCACTTGAGGGGTCAAACCGGAGGGAGTGGTTCTCAGCCTTTAGTGCACAAACATCACCTGGGGGGCTTAGTAAAGGCCAGATTCCAGCTCAGCCCCAGAGACTGAGATTCAGGGAGGGGAGTGTGTGGACCCAGGTGTCTGCATTTCACAGGCACCCAGACCCCAGGGAACTCTCATGCAAGTGGTCCTAGAACAACTCTTTGAAAGACATTGACCTAAGAGATGAAAAGAGATTTTCAGCTGGGTCTAGGAGACTTTCAATAGGATCAACTGCAAACTCTTCAAACAATTATTCAGAGACTATCACAGAAAAAAACCCACAAAATAATTTTGAGAAATAAATAAATTTATTCCACTTTACTATGGCTAGTGAGGTAAATATCTCTTGCTCCCGGTTTCCAGGTCATTCTCAGCCCCACTGGAAGCATCATCAGAAATTTATTGTGCCTTTTGCTGGGGGGAGAGCAGCTCTGTAGAGTTGCTTCCAAAGGCTCCATGTCCCGCTGTTGCCCATTTGCTCAGGTGAGAACAGGGTGTGTGTCCACAGTTCCCTCCCTCTCCCAGGTGCACTCTGGTCTGCAAGGCCGTGTTGCTCCTGGTTAATAGCCAGGTCTGGGGAGCTCCACGACCTGGGCTAACTCCCGCTGTGCTTTGGGAGTTTGTTAGGTATCTGAATCTCTTCGTGCCTCAGTTTTCCTGTTAAGGGATAATGGTACCTACATCTCAGGATGAAAGGATTAAAACCTGAGGATGAAAACGAGTTCATTCGTCCATGTAAAGCTCTTAGAACAGTGCCTAGGACGTATCAAAAGCTCGCTTACTTTGGTTGTAATTACTAAGTGGATGGGGAGTGTGAACACACCCCACACACTGATGCACCCACTTCATGGCCCCTGAGACATAGACATGAGCTGTCCCTGACTCCCCACTAGGCGGCAGTAGAGCCCCACTCGTGTTTAGGGAACAGGCTCCCTGAACTCTATGTCTCCTCCTCACTCCTGTTGAAAGTTGCGGCCCAAACCTTATGATTTCTGGCCTGGGGATCCCCACAAAGTAGTAAAAAGTTTCCCAGAAGAGTCTGGGGGAACTGCTATCATAAAGACCATGCTCCTTGTCTACCCACCTGTGGCCTTTGTCCTCTGGGGATGTGACCTCTGCTCAATGAATCCTGGGGATAGTCAGTTGGAACCTCCCCACCACCCATCCCTTGGTCCTTACCTTGACCAGCTTCCTTGAGGAATGTGAACCATTCCCGGCTGCTGACACCCAGGACCAGGGAGCAAAAAATGATGCCGATGGAAAGCTTCATCTTGCTATAGAAAGTCAAGCAGACACAAAAAGGATTTTTCTTTCTTTGGTAAAACTGATCCACCCTTGCATTCTAAAAATGAATCCCACTCAGTTTTATATATGCATATGTATATGTATATCTACATCTATCTATATAGATAGATTGTATTTCAGAGGGTCCAGTG
>NW_025803720.1:0-3647 GCF_021613505.1 Equus quagga
TGTTGTCCTTGGGTGCTCTCCAGTATTTTCCACATGTCCAGAGACTTTTCCACGTGTCATGATGTCAAAGCCCAAGGAAAAAGAAGACCCTTTAGAGATCATACAGGCCAATTGTTTGGGTCAGATGAAGAAACTGAGGCCCTTGAAAGTAAACAGGGAACTCACAGGGGTTGTACCAATCTTGAGACCAGAAGAGTCTCCTGGTTTCTCCTTACAAAACTGGTGCTGATATCTCTCACAAGAAGCCTCTTGAGCTGAGATTTTATCCTCCACAGAAGAGACAGTGACACCTTGGTCCTCTGCCCACTCCCTCTGGGTTGCACCTTTATCCTGGGGAACGAAGAGTAGGACAGATGTGAGGACAGCAGTGGTCTTCATGGCTGCAAGGGCCTGGAGATCCGGGACTCTGAAAGTGCTGAGGCAGCCCGTGTGACTCTCAGGTCGGGGGGATAAATCATTGTCTTTATATTTCTCTACTAGGAGATGGGAGAATCGAATACCAATCAGTTGGAGACACTGTCAGTACACATTCAGTGATTCCTGGTTCAGAGTCAGAGCCGAGTGGATACGCCATGTGAAATCCCCCTGCTGTTTCCAGGCATTGCTTTGATGTCTGTCTGATCTGGGGACTCCTCGGAATGATGGCTTTCTGAGGATGCTTTCGAGTGTGAAGTGGAACTGGCCAATATATTGATGGAGGGTCCCAGTGCACCCACATTAACTAAGCTATGATGCAATGGTTCCTCCTTTGAAATTTGTCCAGCTTGAGCTGACTTGTACCTTACCCAGCCCCCAGATCTGGCTTCATTTTACTCAAAGCCTGACACTGTGATCATCCTCACATCTCTAGGTGAGTCATGAGTATCCTCTGAGAACTCAATTCGAAAGGGCAGCTTGACATTGTCAGCAGCAAGGAGGGGCTTGTGTCTTAATGGCCACATGTTTTGTTTTGTTTCTTCTGGTCCTCCAGTACCAGTACACTGCCTAGGTCTAGGCCATGATAGCCAGAGCAGAAGGATCCCTCTTCTGGAGAAGCAAGGAGAGAATAAAGTTCCTATCATCTTCTAGTGGGAGGAAAGCTCTGACCACAGAGCGCAAGAAAAAGGAAGCAGGACCAGCCTGCACTGGGTTGATGGATTCTTTGATATTGGAAGGGTTTTCATGCACAAAGAAAAATGTTAGCACTATTTGCACTAAATTTAATGCTCAATCAATGCTTTTGAAAACCGGTTCTTGAATAATACATGTTGAAACTAATGCAGTAATTTAAATGATGTGAACCATTCTACAGTGAGCTAATACATTTAGCATGCCTGATTCTTTGGTAACACTTCCAACACCTTCAACAACAGATAAGCACACTCAAGAGCAAGGATCACAAACTTGGTCATCTAGAAAAGTGCAAATCTCATGGATTTAACTTTGTTTCTTGTTTGTTCTGATATTACTACTTCTTAGAGTTTTTGTACTCTTTCCGGCCATAGCAGGAGGCTTCATGAGGATGCGGATCCTGGTGTCAAAGAGCTGACTCTTCCCGTGGAAAGCCACTTGCTTGTCTCCACTTTGACTCAAACGTGAGTTTCCAGCTATTATCAGGCCAAGACTATGTTTTTGCAATAAAAATGGTTTCTTTTATCATGTCATGGTGCTTGTAAATTGCTTCCTTTCATAAAAGTTTTGATTTGAGAGACTTTCCTTTCTGACACACAGTGTTCTTGCAATTTTTGCACGATGGTAAGTTTTTGAGCAATTGTGTCATCATTATGATGGATTGACATAGTTCATTAGGTTATTACAAACATGATATTTCTCACTAGAATTTTATTAAGATTAGTATTGGTTTATTATAATTAGTAGACTCAGTCTCTTTGAAGAAATGGAGAGTTGAGAGCAACTCCTTCATTGGACATTGGCCTAATTTACCATTTGAGGTCCAAAGGAGGACCAGTTACTTCACCGGTCACTAGACATGACCGCCTCTATTGACCAGCGACTAGAATCCTCTTGTTTCTGGGTATTAATTAAATTTACTGATGCTGATTAGTGTTTTGTGGTTTTGGACGCCTTTTACTTTTTCCTGATTTGTGGCTCACTGAAGCTTTAGTCCTTCTATATTATTGATAAACTTACAAAACTATGCATCTATACTTTACACATCTGCCTAAATTAAGTAAAACATTTATATACATCAATGCCCTCCCACCCCTTAAATTTAAGGAAGCAGAGAACATAGCTCATTGGATCCACATTTCCTTGACCCAACAAGACCTTCTGGTACACTTCATAGTCACTTCCCTCTTTTGAGTATCATTAAGAATAAGTCAAATTTTATAGATAAAAATGTTGTAATTAGTAATTAGATTGATTTTTGCTGTTTTGTTATTGCAGCATGACGCTCAAATTGTGCAAGACTGGAATGCAAAGGCCAGTAAACTTAATGGAGACCTTTTTGGATGGAATTCTTTATATAAGTGAGCCACAGAAATAAGCCGTATGAAAAGGTAAAAAAAAAAAAAAAAAAAGGGAGCGAAAAGAACAATACCAAACATACTGAGTTTAATGCTTAAAGTTTATTTAGGAGAGAGAAATAAAAAAAAGGTAGAAGCTACAAAGAGTAAAACGTTTTCCAGGTCTTCAAATGGAATATTATGCTGCTTTGGGTCTCAATCCTCAAGCTCAGCGAAGACAGCAGAGCTTGTATGCCTTGCCTTTTTTGCTTATACACATCCCAGAGCCACGCTCATGGCTAAGGCAGCTATTGGAGTGCCGGCAGGTGCAGGTAGGTGTTCCTGTAATCCCTGGAGAAAGAAGAGGATGGTCAGGCACAAGAAGAAGGAGAGAGGGAAGGAAGGTAGAGCCAGCCTTATCAAGATTTACTAAGGTGACATGTCTACTTACAATATAAAATGCCAGTCATGTTAGGGTGGTGAGAATTCAATTTTTTGTCGTAACTCACAAGAAATCTTACTGGCTGTGTGTTGGTCGTGCAGGATCATAATTTTTCTCTGATCTTCATCTGTCATGTATATGCTTATTTCCTATCCTTCTGAAGGATCCAACTCTCAAACTTAGAATTACCTATTCCTAACCTCCCCTCATCCACACATCCAATGTGAGCCCAGCTTCTACGTACCAAAGGCCTTGTAAGAGCCTGGTTAGTCTCTGCTGATGAAGCTGGTGCGTTGCACACGCCTATGTAGTGGATTCAAACCCTTTTATTCTCAAGGGGCCATTAAAGAGGCTCTCAATCCAATGTCTTCATTTTCTAGTGATTTTCTGGCTAGTTTGTGGCACCTTGGGACTGCCGACCCCCAAAGCAAGGTGGCTGGTGTCTCACCTTTTGAAGCTCCTCGAGCAGAGCGTTTATCCCCTGCAAAGGAGATAGTCATGTCCTGGACCTCGGCCCCAGGCTGGTCCTGGGCAGAAACTTGGTCATCTGCCTTTTCCAGGTTCTGAGTCTGGGCCTGGAGGGCCAAGAGTAGAAGGGCAGTGAGGAGGGCAAGAGTCCTCATGTCTGTGAGTCACCTGGAGTTCAGGGTCTGGATGGGAGAGCAGGAGCTTGTGTGGGTGGGGAGTCCAGACTCACCTGTATTTATCGGTCTGAGAGGAGGAGGCTCAGAGACACACAGCGCAGTGAGAGAAGGGGG
>NW_025803721.1:0-3309 GCF_021613505.1 Equus quagga
TACACTCACACATCCGTCAGTGAGACTATTATTTATTAATCGCTGTAATTAAGACAGAAGCCCTTTCTGCAGCAAACATTTCTCTCTGGGAATTCAGCCGTAGACAGAAGCACGATTCCTGCACAATCACACAAATCCCGTCTCCACCTCCTCGCAGGGCGAGTTTCGTGCTATCAGAGGGCTGATCCGGGGGAGGGGCCGAGGGAGAACCAGCACGAGCCGGGCTGTTCCCCACCGAGGCCTTTACTGCTTAACCCGCTTCTGCACTGAGGGGACGCAGCCGGCCCAGCCCTCCTGCCCCGCGGGCTCGGACGGAGCAGGAGCACGTCTTCTCCGTGGATGATGCTCTGGGAGGCAGTCACCGAGTTCCAGTTCCCCGGAGGCTCTGGAAGTCACTGGTGGTGTCCACCCTCCCAGCACATGCTGGTCCCTGTGGCTGTGGCCATGTGACCCGTTCTGGCCCATGAGCTGTGAGCGCAGTGATGGCCTCGCCCACAGGCTGGGCGCTTAACTGCCCGTGCGAGGCCCATCCCCAGCTCGTCTTTTCCTGCCAGGCAGCGATGACCTCGGAGAGGGCGGCTGCTCCTTGACCCCGGCTCGCAAGCGAGAGGACCGAGCAGAACCCCAGCCGCCTCTGTGGACCTGCGGTTTGAGCCAGAAGCCAGCCCTCCTGGGGGGCCTCTCAGCTTGGGAGGCTGGCTGTCACGAGCATCACCCAGCCGACACTGACTGTGTACCAGGTGTTCAAAATGAGCCCCACCCAGGAGAAGAACCGCCACCATCCCGAGAGCCCCCGTGTTCCCGCACTGTGCTCTTCATGTCATGTCATGTCATGTGTGTAACACAGGGTAAACGTGTGTGTGTGCTGCTCGTTGTCCTCCCCTTGACAAAGGAGGAAATAATACTACAGTACTCACTGAGCACTGAAATTTGCTAAGCACCTTAACATGACTCCTTCAAGCCTCACGGTAACCCTGGGAGGGAACTGCTCTTAGTTATTCCCATCTTACAGAGGAGGACACTGAGGCTCAGGGTGCTCGTGCATATACCCAGGACCACACAGCCAGGAGGCGGCAGAATTGGCATCTGAACCAAGGCCCATCTGACTCCACTTCCTGTTCATGCTGAAGCCACCCTGGGCAGTGGAGGCCACCCTGAGGGCTGGGGCAGGAGGTGGGGCGCAGACGCCCAGGGGCTGTGTGTCCTGCACCCTCTGCCACATCAATCCCGAGAGTGCCCAACGGGGACGCTGGTGTGAGAGCCAGGCACTGCCTCCACCCTGCAGGTCAGGCCAGCGCTGAGGTCACGCCTCTGGGCAGGGGTTCTGCGCGTCACCAAACCCGTCCCTCACTTTGCGTTCAGCCGGGCAGCGTCCGCCCCTTCACCTCCCGCCTCCTCGCCTGGAACGGCCCCTCTTCTGAGTAAACCGCATGGGTTCCTAATTGGCTTCTCAGTTGACATCACGGCTGTTTTGGGAGCAGCATCCTCACAAATGCTTCCCTGGAGCGTTCAGGTGGAAAACGCAGATAAACACACTCTTTGTAAAATACACGGATGCAATCTGTCCCCAGGGCCCGAGCCTGTCACCAGCCCTGGGCCCCCCTTCCACAGAGGCCTGAATCTTAGACTGTTGGCATTTCCTCCAGATGAGGTGTGGAGAGTGGAAGAGAAACTGCAGGCTGTGCAGACGAATAACCCTTGCAGCATCCTGAGCGTTCCTGTGGCCCTGCCCTGATCAGAGCCTTCACCCGCGCTCACTCATCCCCCCACACCAGCCCGTGAAGAACACGCTGCTGTGAGCTCAGGCTACAGGCGGGGAAACTGAGGCACAGAATATTCAAGTGACTTCCCTGGGAATTTGAACCCAGGAAGTCTGTCCACAAAACTCGCGCACTTACTCACGAGGCCCCACCCCACACCATCACTGTCACCGGCCCTCTATCCCTGGCCACGTGCCTCAGAGCACCTGCATCTAGATTTTTCTTTAAATCAGCGCAGTTCTTATTTTCTGAACAGAATCATGAGAAAGTGTCCCCTTCAGTGTCCAGCCCACGGCTTACATCACCTGTTTGGGCATTTCTTCATGTTTTAATGAACCAGGAGCCCCCAAGGGGAAGCATCCTGGACCCCCCTCTGACTGACCCTGGCCTCAGCGGCAGCATCTCCCATCCCAGGAGCCGCTGGTGGGCCTGGGGCTGGAGCGAGGACGTGGGACCCCCTGCCATGTGCTCCTCGGCGGCTCTGAGGCTCCTTAACCTCATGACCCTGGGTGAGCCCCTCACCCCTCCATCTCCACTGTGGGGGTGGTGGGCCAGTGCCCCTCACAGGGCTGCTGTGGGATCAGTGAGGTGACATGTCATGGGAACACCGTGCCCAGGACATAGCAGGTGTTCCGCTAACCTATACATCATATTGACTCTTCAACCCCAGATGGACACTGGGATCTTGCTCCTCTGTTAACTGAGAGGAGGGAGGCCAGATGGCCTTTGATGTCCATCGGGCAGGGTCACTTTCTGGGCCTCCACCCTCAGGCAGGGTCACGTTCCGGGCCTCCACCCTCGGGCAGGGTCACGTTCCGGGCCTCCACCCTCGGGCAGGGTCAGGTATTCTGGGCCTCCACCCTCGGGCAGGGTCAGACGTTCTGGGCCTCCACCCTCGGGCAGGGTCAGGTATTCTGGGCCTCCACCCTCGGGCAGGGTCAGACGTTCTGGGCCTCCACCCTCAGGCAGGGTCAGACGTTCTGGGCCTCCACCCTCGGGCAGGGTCAGGTATTCTGGGCCTCCACCCTCGGGCAGGGTCAGACGTTCTGGGCCTCCACCCTCGGGCAGGGTCAGGTATTCTGGGCCTCCACCCTCGGGCAGGGTCAGACGTTCTGGGCCTCCACCATCAAGTCGGGTCCCACTTGGAACAGAGCAGGGATGTGCGAGGGAGGATGGCAGGGTGTTCCTTCCCCCTTTTTGTAGCTGAGTCTCTGCACAGGACCCAGGTCTGGCTTGGCTGCTGCCAGGACACAGACATGGCAGCACCTCCCACAGCCCCCCAGGTGACAGTGCCCAGAACCCCCTGCCAGCTCCTGACAGCAGGTGGTGTGATGGATGGAGGGGCAGCCCCGCCCCCCACACCCGAGCCTCCTGCCCTCCCCTGACGGGCTGCTCCCCATCAGCCTGGAGCTCCATCGCCCTCCAATGTCGGCCACGCACCATGGAAACAAGTCCCACCCGTCAGAGCCATCCCTGCGTTCTTTTCCAAAGAGCTGTTTGCGCCAAAAGCCAGAAGAGAGAGCGGCCCCCACCCAGCTGGCCCTCCTCC
>NW_025803722.1:0-3310 GCF_021613505.1 Equus quagga
GGAGGAGGGCCAGCTGGGTGGGGGCCGCTCTCTCTTCTGGCTTTTGGTGCAAACAGCTCTTTGGAAAAGAACGCAGGGATGGCTCTGACGGGTGGGACTTGTTTCCATGGTGCGTGGCCGACATTGGAGGGCGATGGAGCTCCAGGCTGATGGGGAGCAGCCCGTCAGGGGAGGGCAGGAGGCTCGGGTGTGGGGGGCGGGGCTGCCCCTCCATCCATCACACCACCTGCTGTCAGGAGCTGGCAGGGGGTTCTGGGCACTGTCACCTGGGGGGCTGTGGGAGGTGCTACCATGTCTGTTTCCTGGCAGCAGCCAAGCCAGACCTGGGTCCTGTGCAGAGACTCAGCTACAAAAAGGGGGAAGGAACACCCTGCCATCCTCCCTCGCTCATCCCTGCTCTGTTCCAAGTGGGACCCGACTTGATGGTGGAGGCCCAGAACGTCTGACCCTGCCCGAGGGTGGAGGCCCAGAATACCTGACCCTGCCCGAGGGTGGAGGCCCAGAACGTCTGACCCTGCCCGAGGGTGGAGGCCCAGAATACCTGACCCTGCCCGAGGGTGGAGGCCCAGAACGTCTGACCCTGCCTGAGGGTGGAGGCCCAGAACGTCTGACCCTGCCCGAGGGTGGAGGCCCAGAATACCTGACCCTGCCCGAGGGTGGAGGCCCAGAACGTCTGACCCTGCCCGAGGGTGGAGGCCCAGAATACCTGACCCTGCCCGAGGGTGGAGGCCCGGAACGTGACCCTGCCCGAGGGTGGAGGCCCGGAACGTGACCCTGCCTGAGGGTGGAGGCCCAGAAAGTGACCCTGCCCGATGGACATCAAAGGCCATCTGGCCTCCCTCCTCTCAGTTAACAGAGGAGCAAGATCCCAGTGTCCATCTGGGGTTGAAGAGTCAATATGATGTATAGGTTAGCGGAACACCTGCTATGTCCTGGGCACGGTGTTCCCATGACATGTCACCTCACTGATCCCACAGCAGCCCTGTGAGGGGCACTGGCCCACCACCCCCACAGTGGAGATGGAGGGGTGAGGGGCTCACCCAGGGTCATGAGGTTAAGGAGCCTCAGAGCCGCCGAGGAGCACATGGCAGGGGGTCCCACGTCCTCGCTCCAGCCCCAGGCCCACCAGCGGCTCCTGGGATGGGAGATGCTGCCGCTGAGGCCAGGGTCAGTCAGAGGGGGGTCCAGGATGCTTCCCCTTGGGGGCTCCTGGTTCATTAAAACATGAAGAAATGCCCAAACAGGTGATGTAAGCCGTGGGCTGGACACTGAAGGGGACACTTTCTCATGATTCTGTTCAGAAAATAAGAACTGCGCTGATTTAAAGAAAAATCTAGATGCAGGTGCTCTGAGGCACGTGGCCAGGGATAGAGGGCCGGTGACAGTGATGGTGTGGGGTGGGGCCTCGTGAGTAAGTGCACGAGCTTTGTGGACAGACTTCCTGGGTTCAAATTCCCAGGGAAGTCACTTGAGCATTCTGTGCCTCAGTTTCCCCGCCTGTAGCCTGGGCTCACAGCAGCGTGTTCCTCACGGGCTGGTGTGGGGGGGATGAGTGAGCGCGGGTGAAGCCTCTGATCAGGGCGGGGCCACGGGAAAGCTCAGGATGCTGCAAGGGTTATTCGTCTGCACAGCCTGCGGTTTCTCTTCCACTCTCCACACCTCATCTGGAGGAAATGCCAACAGTCTAAGATTCAGGCCTCTGTGGAAGGGGGGCCCAGGGCTGGTGACAGGCTCGGGCCCTGGGGACAGATTGCATCCGTGTATTTTACAAAGAGTGTGTTTATCTGCGTTTTCCACCTGAACGCTCCAGGGAAGCATTTGTGAGGATGCTGCTCCCAAAACAGCCGTGATGTCAACTGAGAAGCCAATTAGGAACCCATGCGGTTTACTCAGAAGAGGGGCCGTTCCAGGCGAGGAGGCGGGAGGTGAAGGGGCGGACGCTGCCCGGCTGAACGCAAAGTGAGGGACGGGTTTGGTGACGCGCAGAACCCCTGCCCAGAGGCGTGACCTCAGCGCTGGCCTGACCTGCAGGGTGGAGGCAGTGCCTGGCTCTCACACCAGCGTCCCCGTTGGGCACTCTCGGGATTGATGTGGCAGAGGGTGCAGGACACACAGCCCCTGGGCGTCTGCGCCCCACCTCCTGCCCCAGCCCTCAGGGTGGCCTCCACTGCCCAGGGTGGCTTCAGCATGAACAGGAAGTGGAGTCAGATGGGCCTTGGTTCAGATGCCAATTCTGCCGCCTCCTGGCTGTGTGGTCCTGGGTATATGCACGAGCACCCTGAGCCTCAGTGTCCTCCTCTGTAAGATGGGAATAACTAAGAGCAGTTCCCTCCCAGGGTTACCGTGAGGCTTGAAGGAGTCATGTTAAGGTGCTTAGCAAATTTCAGTGCTCAGTGAGTACTGTAGTATTATTTCCTCCTTTGTCAAGGGGAGGACAACGAGCAGCACACACACACGTTTACCCTGTGTTACACACATGACATGACATGACATGAAGAGCACAGTGCGGGAACACGGGGGCTCTCGGGATGGTGGCGGTTCTTCTCCTGGGTGGGGCTCATTTTGAACACCTGGTACACAGTCAGTGTCGGCTGGGTGATGCTCGTGACAGCCAGCCTCCCAAGCTGAGAGGCCCCCCAGGAGGGCTGGCTTCTGGCTCAAACCGCAGGTCCACAGAGGCGGCTGGGGTTCTGCTCGGTCCTCTCGCTTGCGAGCCGGGGTCAAGGAGCAGCCGCCCTCTCCGAGGTCATCGCTGCCTGGCAGGAAAAGACGAGCTGGGGATGGGCCTCGAACGGGCAGTTAAGCGCCCAGCCTGTGGGCGAGGCCATCACTGCGCTCACAGCTCATGGGCCAGAATGGGTCACATGGCCACAGCCACAGGGACCAGCATGTGCTGGGAGGGTGGACACCACCAGTGACTTCCAGAGACTCCGGGGAACTGGAACTCGGTGACTGCCTCCCAGAGCATCATCCACGGAGAAGACGTGCTCCTGCTCCGTCCGAGCCCGCGGGGCAGGAGGGCTGGGCCGGCTGCGTCCCCTCAGTGCAGAAGCGGGTTAAGCAGTAAAGGCCTCGGTGGGGAACAGCCCGGCTCGTGCTGGTTCTCCCTCGGCCCCTCCCCCGGATCAGCCCTCTGATAGCACGAAACTCACCCTGCGAGGAGGTGGAGACGGGATTTGTGTGATTGTGCAGGAATCGTGCTTCTGTCTACGGCTGAATTCCCAGAGAGAAATGTTTGCTGCAGAAAGGGCTTCTGTCTTAATTACAGCGATTAATAAATAATAGTCTCACTGACGGATGTGTGAGTGTA
>NW_025803723.1:0-3309 GCF_021613505.1 Equus quagga
TACACTCACACATCCGTCAGTGAGACTATTATTTATTAATCGCTGTAATTAAGACAGAAGCCCTTTCTGCAGCAAACATTTCTCTCTGGGAATTCAGCCGTAGACAGAAGCACGATTCCTGCACAATCACACAAATCCCGTCTCCACCTCCTCGCAGGGTGAGTTTCGTGCTATCAGAGGGCTGATCCGGGGGAGGGGCCGAGGGAGAACCAGCACGAGCCGGGCTGTTCCCCACCGAGGCCTTTACTGCTTAACCCGCTTCTGCACTGAGGGGACGCAGCCGGCCCAGCCCTCCTGCCCCGCGGGCTCGGACGGAGCAGGAGCACGTCTTCTCCGTGGATGATGCTCTGGGAGGCAGTCACCGAGTTCCAGTTCCCCGGAGTCTCTGGAAGTCACTGGTGGTGTCCACCCTCCCAGCACATGCTGGTCCCTGTGGCTGTGGCCATGTGACCCATTCTGGCCCATGAGCTGTGAGCGCAGTGATGGCCTCGCCCACAGGCTGGGCGCTTAACTGCCCGTTCGAGGCCCATCCCCAGCTCGTCTTTTCCTGCCAGGCAGCGATGACCTCGGAGAGGGCGGCTGCTCCTTGACCCCGGCTCGCAAGCGAGAGGACCGAGCAGAACCCCAGCCGCCTCTGTGGACCTGCGGTTTGAGCCAGAAGCCAGCCCTCCTGGGGGGCCTCTCAGCTTGGGAGGCTGGCTGTCACGAGCATCACCCAGCCGACACTGACTGTGTACCAGGTGTTCAAAATGAGCCCCACCCAGGAGAAGAACCGCCACCATCCCGAGAGCCCCCGTGTTCCCGCACTGTGCTCTTCATGTCATGTCATGTCATGTGTGTAACACAGGGTAAACGTGTGTGTGTGCTGCTCGTTGTCCTCCCCTTGACAAAGGAGGAAATAATACTACAGTACTCACTGAGCACTGAAATTTGCTAAGCACCTTAACATGACTCCTTCAAGCCTCACGGTAACCCTGGGAGGGAACTGCTCTTAGTTATTCCCATCTTACAGAGGAGGACACTGAGGCTCAGGGTGCTCGTGCATATACCCAGGACCACACAGCCAGGAGGCGGCAGAATTGGCATCTGAACCAAGGCCCATCTGACTCCACTTCCTGTTCATGCTGAAGCCACCCTGGGCAGTGGAGGCCACCCTGAGGGCTGGGGCAGGAGGTGGGGCGCAGACGCCCAGGGGCTGTGTGTCCTGCACCCTCTGCCACATCAATCCCGAGAGTGCCCAACGGGGACGCTGGTGTGAGAGCCAGGCACTGCCTCCACCCTGCAGGTCAGGCCAGCGCTGAGGTCACGCCTCTGGGCAGGGGTTCTGCGCGTCACCAAACCCGTCCCTCACTTTGCGTTCAGCCGGGCAGCGTCCGCCCCTTCACCTCCCGCCTCCTCGCCTGGAACGGCCCCTCTTCTGAGTAAACCGCATGGGTTCCTAATTGGCTTCTCAGTTGACATCACGGCTGTTTTGGGAGCAGCATCCTCACAAATGCTTCCCTGGAGCGTTCAGGTGGAAAACGCAGATAAACACACTCTTTGTAAAATACACGGATGCAATCTGTCCCCAGGGCCCGAGCCTGTCACCAGCCCTGGGCCCCCCTTCCACAGAGGCCTGAATCTTAGACTGTTGGCATTTCCTCCAGATGAGGTGTGGAGAGTGGAAGAGAAACTGCAGGCTGTGCAGACGAATAACCCTTGCAGCATCCTGAGCGTTCCTGTGGCCCTGCCCTGATCAGAGCCTTCACCCGCGCTCACTCATCCCCCCACACCAGCCCGTGAAGAACACGCTGCTGTGAGCTCAGGCTACAGGCGGGGAAACTGAGGCACAGAATATTCAAGTGACTTCCCTGGGAATTTGAACCCAGGAAGTCTGTCCACAAAACTCGCGCACTTACTCACGAGGCCCCACCCCACACCATCACTGTCACCGGCCCTCTATCCCTGGCCACGTGCCTCAGAGCACCTGCATCTAGATTTTTCTTTAAATCAGCGCAGTTCTTATTTTCTGAACAGAATCATGAGAAAGTGTCCCCTTCAGTGTCCAGCCCACGGCTTACATCACCTGTTTGGGCATTTCTTCATGTTTTAATGAACCAGGAGCCCCCAAGGGGAAGCATCCTGGACCCCCCTCTGACTGACCCTGGCCTCAGCGGCAGCATCTCCCATCCCAGGAGCCGCTGGTGGGCCTGGGGCTGGAGCGAGGACGTGGGACCCCCTGCCATGTGCTCCTCGGCGGCTCTGAGGCTCCTTAACCTCATGACCCTGGGTGAGCCCCTCACCCCTCCATCTCCACTGTGGGGGTGGTGGGCCAGTGCCCCTCACAGGGCTGCTGTGGGATCAGTGAGGTGACATGTCATGGGAACACCGTGCCCAGGACATAGCAGGTGTTCCGCTAACCTATACATCATATTGACTCTTCAACCCCAGATGGACACTGGGATCTTGCTCCTCTGTTAACTGAGAGGAGGGAGGCCAGATGGCCTTTGATGTCCATCGGGCAGGGTCACTTTCTGGGCCTCCACCCTCAGGCAGGGTCACGTTCCGGGCCTCCACCCTCGGGCAGGGTCACGTTCCGGGCCTCCACCCTCGGGCAGGGTCAGGTATTCTGGGCCTCCACCCTCGGGCAGGGTCAGACGTTCTGGGCCTCCACCCTCGGGCAGGGTCAGGTATTCTGGGCCTCCACCCTCGGGCAGGGTCAGACGTTCTGGGCCTCCACCCTCAGGCAGGGTCAGACGTTCTGGGCCTCCACCCTCGGGCAGGGTCAGGTATTCTGGGCCTCCACCCTCGGGCAGGGTCAGACGTTCTGGGCCTCCACCCTCGGGCAGGGTCAGGTATTCTGGGCCTCCACCCTCGGGCAGGGTCAGACGTTCTGGGCCTCCACCATCAAGTCGGGTCCCACTTGGAACAGAGCAGGGATGAGCGAGGGAGGATGGCAGGGTGTTCCTTCCCCCTTTTTGTAGCTGAGTCTCTGCACAGGACCCAGGTCTGGCTTGGCTGCTGCCAGGAAACAGACATGGTAGCACCTCCCACAGCCCCCCAGGTGACAGTGCCCAGAACCCCCTGCCAGCTCCTGACAGCAGGTGGTGTGATGGATGGAGGGGCAGCCCCGCCCCCCACACCCGAGCCTCCTGCCCTCCCCTGACGGGCTGCTCCCCATCAGCCTGGAGCTCCATCGCCCTCCAATGTCGGCCACGCACCATGGAAACAAGTCCCACCCGTCAGAGCCATCCCTGCGTTCTTTTCCAAAGAGCTGTTTGCACCAAAAGCCAGAAGAGAGAGCGGCCCCCACCCAGCTGGCCCTCCTCC
>NW_025803724.1:0-8235 GCF_021613505.1 Equus quagga
TCATGGGGTTTGTCAGATCCCTGATCATCTTACTCACGTGAGTATCCGCTGTCTCTTCCCGCTAGGAGGCCAGCTCCAAGGGGCAGGGCTGCGGCTGGCCCGAGGCTGAGACTCCAAGACATAGCACAGTATCGAGAACACAGGGCTCGCTAAGTGTGCACTGAGTGAGCGAGGGTAGGACGAAGGAAGGAAGGAAGGAATGAAAACTCATTCTGGTACCAGGACTAGACTCAGCTCAAAACTTCCCTGTCGCATGTCCCATTTCTTTCAAAGCCTGCCACATCTGAGAACCAATAGAGAACTTATTTGTGCTAATGAATATGTATTAGTTCTTTCAAGATAAGCTATGCATATTTTCATGAGGAGTGTTAGAGACTCAGGCTTGTAATTTGGGGAAGTCACCCCAATAATGAGAGTGTAAAGTGACGGCGATGAGGGGCTGTGGAGATTCAGGGCCTGGGGGCCTGGAGGAGGCATCAAGTCACAGAGTCGAGAAGGCCTCCTGCGTGCAGCGCGGGATGGCAGGGAGCTCTGCAGGGGACTCAGCAAGGACCAGGGCCAAGTCCCAGCTCAGCCACCGCCTGTGGGTCTCACGCTGGGGAGTCTCTCCCTCCTCCTTGGCCACAATGTTCCTATTTGTGAATGGGGATCGTGACCCCACCTCACAGGGGTGCCAGGTTCAGATGACATGAATGTTGCTCTGGTGCCTTGTAAATTACAGTCTTTGCCACCAAATAGAAGGGATTATGGTAATGAGCAAAACTGTCCCTACCTGTCACAGATGGGATATTTTTGGCTTCAAGAGACAGAACACTCCCAAACAAGTAGCTAAGTAATAGAGACAGTCTATTACTTCGTAAGCCAAGGAATCAGGGGGTGTTCCAGGCAGCTCTCGGCTCGGCTGGCTCATCGAGGACCAGGTTCCTTCCAGCTCCCCGCTGAGCTGTCTGCTCCTCACTGGCTTGATTATCAGGCTGTCACCCGGACGGCTGCAGGAAGGCTGCGCAGCTCCAGGCATCGCATCCGATGCGACCTCGCCCGGAGGCAGAAGGAGAAGGGAAGGTGTTTCTTCCTTTTGCCTCTTTAGAGGACCGGAAACCTTTCCCAGAAGCCCCAGCACATTTTCTCTCATGTGCCTTCAGCCACAATTGCATCCGTGCTTGTTCCTGGACCAGTTGCCGGCAGAGGAAATGGGCTGATCGTGGGTGGCCAGTGGTCTTCCACCAAAGAGGTACACCCCCTGGGGACACGTTGGAAATAGGGGGTGTTTTGGCTTGTCTCAACGATCGGTGACCTTCCTGGCATTTAGGAGGGAGGGGCCAGGCATGGTGAATATCCTACATTGGGTAGAACAGTCTACACAAGACAGACAGGGCACTCACATGTGTGAAGAGCCATTTTAATCATCTTAGCCTAGAACCTATGTCAACTTTATATCAAAACAAAATATGTGTGTGAGATTTTAATGTGTACTGAATGCACTATTGATATTCAAGTGTCTGTTTCATTTTTCTGCCCTTCTGTTGTGGGGCGACTCTGCTCCTACTCTCACACCCAAACTTATTCTCCAGATGTCGGCAAAGATCTAGCTATCCATCGTGTCTCCTCGTGTCTGTGCCTGCTCATTTGCATACTGAAATATGACTGATTTTATGACAAATTATTTTCCTTTTATTTCCTTTTTGTAATCCACTTAGAGCATTATAATGGATTTTTAAGTACATGTGATGTTATAGGTAAATTATTTATGACTTTCATTGCAGGGCGGTAGAGAGGTCATTAAGGATATTTCTTCTTTTGAGAGGTCGTTGAGTCCACCAGGATTGACACCACTGGCTTGAATCCATCAAGAGTCACATCCTGGGGCTGGGAAGAGGGCCTGCAATCTGAAACTCGTGACTTCTTGCTGCCAGAACCACGTCAGAGTTGAGTGGAGATTGAAGGCCAGGAGTCGCTACGGGCGAGGCGCCCGTGAAGTCAAACGTATGGCCCGAGCACAGCCCCTGAGCTGCCATGAGTCACAGTGGGTGTCTGGGAAGGAGCTCCATGGAGAGGCCTCAGGGCTCAAAGAGGCCCACTGAGGTACAGCTGGGTCTGCGTTTAGCCCTGAGAGGTGATAGTGGAACCCACCACACTCATGGCCTGCCACCTGTTGGTCATAGAACTGCATCAGGTTACGACTGGGAGAGAATTCGCTGGTGGGAATGAAAGAGCACAAGGCTGAGAAGACAGCGGGTGGGCGAGGCGCGACCAATACCCAACCAAGATGGATGGTTCAGGAAGAGGCCTCTTGAGGCAATGCCCCACGTTCATTCATTCATTCATTTATCCAGCTGACATTTACTGAGCATCTATTGGATGCCAAGAATCATGTTCCAGATGTGAAGGTTTGGTGACATCAGGCCTGAGTCTGCCCTATGGGGCTTCTCATTAGCCCAAGATGTGGCTTATGAGGAGCTGGACAACTGGGTCTTCTGTTTAAAGGAGGTTTAACTGGAGACAGAGGCTAAATTTTGACAGTTGTTTTATTACAAATTAAAAAATAAAATAGAATTCCAAATGCTTGGCACTTACCCTTAAAATGTTTTTATTAATCCATCCCAAATATATTTATTGTGCATCTACTATGTGTCTGCTCTCATTGTGGGCGTTGGAAATCACACAAACATCGAAATAAAGGAACAGGAGCCAAAGAGAAGCAAGTAGAACTAAGTAGAGGCAGCCTCCTGCCAGGTCTCCCTACAAGGTTATGACAAGGTCTCCTCGCAAGCGGCTACCTACGCCCCTCAAACGCCACCCCAACCGCCCTTGTTGCTACTAAACGAGGGTCAGATGTCAGCACGTTCCAGGGGGACAAGAACAAAGTCTGACCCGGGAGGAAGCAACATAAACAGCAAAGTGACTGCAGGATTTTGCTGAGTGACATTGGCAGGCAGCTGGGGAGAACGTGCAGGAAGAGATTCTCAGAGGCTCAGACTAAGGAGGACAGGATGTCACACGGGGTCAAGGTGAATTTTTGATACGGGCACACTTAGTAGGGATTCTAATTTAATGGTTAGCTCACTCGGCTGGAAGGGGCTGTTTACTTGGTTGGTGACCACACTTGGTCTCAATGGCGGCCCTCATTTAATGAGGTTGGGATAACAGAATGTTCCTTGCAAAATGCAAAGGAAGAAATCCAAAGGCTTAGGGACATCAGGATGTTGGAGTGACTTTATCATGAATGATACACGCAGCCACTCCTTCTACTGCACCACGTGCTCCAAAAGGGTCTGGTGGACACTCTGTTCACTAAGGCATCGAGAGACATGGTAGTGAGGGGGCACCTGTGTCCTTGAAAATCCATAAGTAGCTGTTCTCAGTAGGCAAGACGTGACGGTGGAGATGCCAGAGGGAGACACCAGATGGGAGACGTCAGTGGGGATGAGGACAAGTGACAGCATTTATCCCCCAAAGACGAGATGGGGCTGCTTACCAGATTTTCCAAGAGAAACGAAGAGGTAATCAGAACGTCTCAGGAAACCTTTTCATGGCTTATTCATCATGGTGTTCTTAGAAATGAAATAGATGGGCAATGAACTGTAATGTTATTGGAATTATACAACAGAAAAAGACCTGGCGGCTGGGAACCACCACAATGGCGAGTAATGGCCTCTTGTCTAATTGTTTTTAGAGAGATCAGGTAATAAATGGAATTTTGACCCAAGTTGAAATCACAGTGGACCCGTAAGTCTGTAGATCCTCCTCATGCTGTTTCCCAAGTTCCTTTGCAGCTGGATGGACTCATGGACAAAAAGCCATTAGAGTAGTAAGACCTAAATGCAGCCCTATGGTAACTTCCTTCCTAACCGGGAGAGGATTTTTGGGTGAACTGCAGAGATTAGCGACATCTCAAAGACTTGAAAGGCGCAGGGCTGGGGGGTCCAATCACGTCTCCATTTAACTTGCCTGTTTGGCCTACGCAGAGGCAGATGGTTCTTGGAGAATGACTGTGGATGACTACCAACCTAATCAGATGGTGCCTTCAATCGTAGCTGCCGTTCCAGACACATTATCTTAGCTTGAGCATCTCAGCAAACGCCCTGACACCTCGTATGTAGCTGTTGACCTGGCAGATGCTTTATTTCTTCTAGACCAATTTGCAAGGACTGTAGGAAGCAGTTTGCTCTTACTGCTCAGGGTGTTGCCTCAAGCCCGCGCCAGCTCTCCTGCTTTTTGCCACAATAGAGTCTTCAGAGATTCTTGATCTTGTTTTCATTGTAACAGACATCACACTGGTCCACGACGTGGTTGACCTTTTGCTGTTTGGACCCAATGGGAAAAAAAGTAACAAGTACCTTAAAAGCCTTAGTTAGTCAGTCAAATGTGAACCATAATCTTGGTTCCAGTTTGTACAAATGAGAATCCATTCAGGAGACACAAACAATGCCAGTTATTTTAACAACAATCAAAAGACTATATACATAATTGTTAATTAGGTATTGAAGACTTGAAATGCAAAGAGACAACACTAAGCCAGAGACTGGCACACTGTTGTTCACAGGTGGCCTGTCTGTCTTTGTAAATAAAGTTTTATTGGCATACAGCCATGCCCATTTGTCTACACGATGTCTACAGCTGCTTTCACACTGCAAGGGCAGAGCTGAGTAGTTGCAACAGACGCCATATGGCCTGCAAGCTTAAACTATTTATTATGTGCCCCTTTCTATGTGACCAGAAAAAATTCACCAACCCCTGCACTGAGGTGTCACGAGGGTGGCCACTGAGGGAATCAGCTTCCACTTTAGGGCTTGGGCACAAAGGGAAGAGGTTGTAATGCTAACACAACAGCCTGGAAGGGGGAGCTTGCAGAACTCGCCCTGTGGGGCTGAAAAGCATCCAGCACTGTCTGGTGGGTGCCGGTATGTTTGAGGGCACTAAGGTGACATTGACTGTGACCGTGAAACAAACAGGAAGAAGACGCGAAACAGGGACAGGAAGCAGACAGGAAAGAGCAAACCCTCCTACCCTCTCTGTGTCTCCCTCCAGTGCCCCGCATCAGCAAAGCCCAACAGGGAGGGGAACAAGGGCGAAACGTGGTTTGCGAAGACGGAACCCGTACCAAAAAGTAGCACCTAGAAGAGCGAATTATCAGCTGAGAGCCAATAGCTAAAGAACCGGTCAGAGGAGCAAGGTGGTCCTTTCTTACTCATCTCCAGGCAGATGAATTTAGAGATGGATGACAGGGTGTGTATTACATAGGAATGTCTTGCTGATTGTAAATTCCATGCTCAGGCTCAGTTTCCTCATCTGTAAAATGGTAGCAAAGATAACAATAACGATGGTAATAAAAATAATAATACATCTGTTAATGAATATGTTTGGTTGCATTCAGTCCTGACACCTGACGCCAGAACCCAGGACACCCATGGCTGGCGGGCGGTGGTGGCCAGATCTGCATGGATTTATGGCTCTAACAACCAACACCAGCATCTGAGAGGGGCTGTTGTCACCCGTGCCCACTGTTGCAGTCTTGGGTCTGACCATGTTATCCGGCTAATGTTATTGTCCCTCTCCCAAGTCACTTGCTGTTTCACTCACTTCACAGGCCTTAGGGTTGTCTGAGCTGGCCCAGGCAACAGAAGTCTTCCCTGGCTGTTCTCTCTAAGCACCCTGAGTTAGGGCCTTGTCCATTTTGGTCTCTGCTGTTTCCCCAGAGCATAGATCAGAGCCTGCACACGGAAGGTGCCCAACAAAGCTTCTGTTCAGAACGGCATTTAATCCTCAACCACCTGGTCTGGTCTCCCTCAGTGACAGGGAGGACATTAAAGCCCAGAGGGGTTAAGTAACCTGTCTGATGTCACAAAGCAATGAACGTGCACAGCTAGGTTTCAAAGTCAGATCTCTGTCGGGTGCGCTTGCTGTGACCCTGAGCATCCTGCTTTCCTGCCTCGCCTTCCAGGGGCCTTTCTTAGGCCAGATTGCCCCCAGTTCACAGAGGACCAGCGCCTCCCCGCCTCACCCCACCCTGACAGCAGACTAGTTTGCCTGAAACAGAAGTCCACTGTGTTTTTCATTCTGATAATTGAACGAAGGACATAAATCCAACAATATGTGTGTGGTCAACTGCCCCATTTTGTTTCCCTAGGAAGCACATTTATGGGGCCTCCACACTCAGGGGGGGTTATTTCCCCATAGCTTATAGTATCAAGGCTCCTTTATTTTCCCCCAATAAATCTAATTTACATGGACGGGTCGATCAAGCTGTGCATCCCGGCCAGAGGCCGTGAATCATTCACAGTGCTTTCAGAAACTTGAGGAGATTAAGGTTTTGCATAATGCAAATCGGAAGAGAGGATGTTTGCTCCACCTCACTGTGGATGCAATTAGAGCAATGAACGCCAGAGAAATTCATCTTCCAGGGACAGAGAAAGGTCTGCTTGGTATGCAAAAGAGCAGAGTTATTTGCAACACAGGGGCCTGGAACTTGGTTAGCAAAGAACCCCTCGACTGTTTGATTTGCAGCTTTAAAGAATTTAAGGATGAATAAAACATTGAATAAATTTTCAAATAACCCTTGTCAGACAGCATAAGATCTAAGCATTTGAGGGGGAGCAAAAAGGAAGACGATACCCGTGACAGCCCAGCTCCAGGCCCCGCGAAACTGCCTCTGGTTTTGAATCCTTTATGCTACCTGGAATTTTCTCCTAGCCACTCTCTGCCTCTCTTAATCCCATCAGTCCCGACTCATGTCCCCTCCTCCAGGAAGCCCTCTCTGCTTGCCCCAGCCCCCTTACTCCAGCGTCTTTGTCTGACCTCCCGATCGTTCATTCATTCAGCAAGTATTTACTGGTCATCTGTGATGTACCAGCCGCTCGCTGTTCTAAGACCACGGGCAGGATCAGCCAATAAGACAGCCCCAATCCCTGCCCTCCTGGAGTGATGTTCCAGTGGGGAGTGAGAGCCGATAAACAAAACAGAGACGTTATTATTATAGCAAAAGATACTAAGTGCTATGGAGAAAAGAAAGCCAGTGGGGTGAGAGGATGGGAAATGGCAGGAGTCAGGGCTAGTCGGCAGTTTCAGACCAGGTGGTCGGAAAGGCCTGGGATGCTGACGTCATACAGACGCCTGAAGGAGGGCGGGGCGGGACATGAGCCACACGAGGGAAGAGTGTTCCAGGAGCAGGAAAAGCAAGTGTCCTGGGGCAGCCTGGGGCAGGAGTAAGTGCAGGGAGAATGGTAGCAATGAGTCCAGACAAGGAGCAGGGCCAAGGTCATGCAAAGCCCATTCATTTATTCTTTCGTTCTTCCATCCATTCACTGGCCTAAGCTATTCATTCACTCAACAAACGCTTTTGTAGCTTGACTCTGTGCCAGGACGTGCTGTTCCAGAGCCTGGGGATCCTGCAGCAAACGTGACAGGCAGAGTCCCTGCTCTCATGAGGCTCACATTCTGGGGGGAAAAGACAGAATGAGCAAATAAACAAAGAAGGTTATTTCAGAGAGTGAGCAGGACACATAAGAGAGTGACGAGATAGCGCAGGTGGGCGGGGAAGTCCGGTCACCACTGGCTTCCGGGAGATCTCAGGCCTGAGAGGACACACTGATGACCACACCCTTTGAGCCAGGCCGTGCCAGAAGCTCCCAGAACCTTCGAGAATGAGGCCTCCAACTATCTTTGAGTGGGGACTGTTATCACCCCCACCTTCTGACTGGGGAGCCCCCTGGGCATTTGTTGAATGGGCGGGTCAACAATGGAATGAACAGTGGGGCGACCCCCCTTCTCCGCTGCCCCCGGGTCTTGTGAGGGCACAGAGGAGGCCTTGTGAGTGCTAGGGCTGGAGTCTTTCCCTCAGGGGCTGTTTCCTCTTGGTCCCAGCAGCGATGCCCTGCTCTGCTCTTCACCTTGGGGGTCTGGGTGTCACTTTAAAATGGAAGACCCTGCCCCCACTCACCAGGCTGCTGGACAGTCCGGCTTTCTGGTGTTCCCATCCTGTGGCCTCAGAGAGCAGGGGGAGGGGAGAAAACAGGTGGAATTGTTGAGGGTAGAGGATGGACAGGGCTCTGAGGGATGGAGGCCACAGGAGGGAGAGGCGCCAACCACAGGCCGTTGTCCAGGGCTGCTCCAGGCACCTGGTGTGGACATGGCCTCGCATCCTCACTGCCTGGCCAGGCTGGCTTGGCGGACTGCGTCTTGCTGTCTCAGCCATTTTCATGTGAAAGGCGGGTGGCACATGACTTGGGGGTCTGGGGG
>NW_025803725.1:0-8235 GCF_021613505.1 Equus quagga
CCCCCAGACCCCCAAGTCATGTGCCACCCGCCTTTCACATGAAAATGGCTGAGACAGCAAGACGCAGTCCGCCAAGCCAGCCTGGCCAGGCAGTGAGGATGCGAGGCCATGTCCACACCAGGTGCCTGGAGCAGCCCTGGACAACGGCCTGTGGTTGGCGCCTCTCCCTCCTGTGGCCTCCATCCCTCAGAGCCCTGTCCATCCTCTACCCTCAACAATTCCACCTGTTTTCTCCCCTCCCCCTGCTCTCTGAGGCCACAGGATGGGAACACCAGAAAGCCGGACTGTCCAGCAGCCTGGTGAGTGGGGGCAGGGTCTTCCATTTTAAAGTGACACCCAGACCCCCAAGGTGAAGAGCAGAGCAGGGCATCGCTGCTGGGACCAAGAGGAAACAGCCCCTGAGGGAAAGACTCCAGCCCTAGCACTCACAAGGCCTCCTCTGTGCCCTCACAAGACCCGGGGGCAGCGGAGAAGGGGGGTCGCCCCACTGTTCATTCCATTGTTGACCCGCCCATTCAACAAATGCCCAGGGGGCTCCCCAGTCAGAAGGTGGGGGTGATAACAGTCCCCACTCAAAGATAGTTGGAGGCCTCATTCTCGAAGGTTCTGGGAGCTTCTGGCACGGCCTGGCTCAAAGGGTGTGGTCATCAGTGTGTCCTCTCAGGCCTGAGATCTCCCGGAAGCCAGTGGTGACCGGACTTCCCCGCCCACCTGCGCTATCTCGTCACTCTCTTATGTGTCCTGCTCACTCTCTGAAATAACCTTCTTTGTTTATTTGCTCATTCTGTCTTTTCCCCCCAGAATGTGAGCCTCATGAGAGCAGGGACTCTGCCTGTCACGTTTGCTGCAGGATCCCCAGGCTCTGGAACAGCACGTCCTGGCACAGAGTCAAGCTACAAAAGCGTTTGTTGAGTGAATGAATAGCTTAGGCCAGTGAATGGATGGAAGAACGAAAGAATAAATGAATGGGCTTTGCATGACCTTGGCCCTGCTCCTTGTCTGGACTCATTGCTACCATTCTCCCTGCACTTACTCCTGCCCCAGGCTGCCCCAGGACACTTGCTTTTCCTGCTCCTGGAACACTCTTCCCTCGTGTGGCTCATGTCCCGCCCCGCCCTCCTTCAGGCGTCTGTATGACGTCAGCATCCCAGGCCTTTCCGACCACCTGGTCTGAAACTGCCGACTAGCCCTGACTCCTGCCATTTCCCATCCTCTCACCCCACTGGCTTTCTTTTCTCCATAGCACTTAGTATCTTTTGCTATAATAATAACGTCTCTGTTTTGTTTATCGGCTCTCACTCCCCACTGGAACATCACTCCAGGAGGGCAGGGATTGGGGCTGTCTTATTGGCTGATCCTGCCCGTGGTCTTAGAACAGCGAGCGGCTGGTACATCACAGATGACCAGTAAATACTTGCTGAATGAATGAACGATCGGGAGGTCAGACAAAGACGCTGGAGTAAGGGGGCTGGGGCAAGCAGAGAGGGCTTCCTGGAGGAGGGGACATGAGTCGGGACTGATGGGATTAAGAGAGGCAGAGAGTGGCTAGGAGAAAATTCCAGGTAGCATAAAGGATTCAAAACCAGAGGCAGTTTCGCGGGGCCTGGAGCTGGGCTGTCACGGGTATCGTCTTCCTTTTTGCTCCCCCTCAAATGCTTAGATCTTATGCTGTCTGACAAGGGTTATTTGAAAATTTATTCAATGTTTTATTCATCCTTAAATTCTTTAAAGCTGCAAATCAAACAGTCGAGGGGTTCTTTGCTAACCAAGTTCCAGGCCCCTGTGTTGCAAATAACTCTGCTCTTTTGCATACCAAGCAGACCTTTCTCTGTCCCTGGAAGATGAATTTCTCTGGCGTTCATTGCTCTAATTGCATCCACAGTGAGGTGGAGCAAACATCCTCTCTTCCGATTTGCATTATGCAAAACCTTAATCTCCTCAAGTTTCTGAAAGCACTGTGAATGATTCACGGCCTCTGGCCGGGATGCACAGCTTGATCGACCCGTCCATGTAAATTAGATTTATTGGGGGAAAATAAAGGAGCCTTGATACTATAAGCTATGGGGAAATAACCCCCCCTGAGTGTGGAGGCCCCATAAATGTGCTTCCTAGGGAAACAAAATGGGGCAGTTGACCACACACATATTGTTGGATTTATGTCCTTCGTTCAATTATCAGAATGAAAAACACAGTGGACTTCTGTTTCAGGCAAACTAGTCTGCTGTCAGGGTGGGGTGAGGCGGGGAGGCGCTGGTCCTCTGTGAACTGGGGGCAATCTGGCCTAAGAAAGGCCCCTGGAAGGCGAGGCAGGAAAGCAGGATGCTCAGGGTCACAGCAAGCGCACCCGACAGAGATCTGACTTTGAAACCTAGCTGTGCACGTTCATTGCTTTGTGACATCAGACAGGTTACTTAACCCCTCTGGGCTTTAATGTCCTCCCTGTCACTGAGGGAGACCAGACCAGGTGGTTGAGGATTAAATGCCGTTCTGAACAGAAGCTTTGTTGGGCACCTTCCGTGTGCAGGCTCTGATCTATGCTCTGGGGAAACAGCAGAGACCAAAATGGACAAGGCCCTAACTCAGGGTGCTTAGAGAGAACAGCCAGGGAAGACTTCTGTTGCCTGGGCCAGCTCAGACAACCCTAAGGCCTGTGAAGTGAGTGAAACAGCAAGTGACTTGGGAGAGGGACAATAACATTAGCCGGATAACATGGTCAGACCCAAGACTGCAACAGTGGGCACGGGTGACAACAGCCCCTCTCAGATGCTGGTGTTGGTTGTTAGAGCCATAAATCCATGCAGATCTGGCCACCACCGCCCGCCAGCCATGGGTGTCCTGGGTTCTGGCGTCAGGTGTCAGGACTGAATGCAACCAAACATATTCATTAACAGATGTATTATTATTTTTATTACCATCGTTATTGTTATCTTTGCTACCATTTTACAGATGAGGAAACTGAGCCTGAGCATGGAATTTACAATCAGCAAGACATTCCTATGTAATACACACCCTGTCATCCATCTCTAAATTCATCTGCCTGGAGATGAGTAAGAAAGGACCACCTTGCTCCTCTGACCGGTTCTTTAGCTATTGGCTCTCAGCTGATAATTCGCTCTTCTAGGTGCTACTTTTTGGTACGGGTTCCGTCTTCGCAAACCACGTTTCGCCCTTGTTCCCCTCCCTGTTGGGCTTTGCTGATGCGGGGCACTGGAGGGAGACACAGAGAGGGTAGGAGGGTTTGCTCTTTCCTGTCTGCTTCCTGTCCCTGTTTCGCGTCTTCTTCCTGTTTGTTTCACGGTCACAGTCAATGTCACCTTAGTGCCCTCAAACATACCGGCACCCACCAGACAGTGCTGGATGCTTTTCAGCCCCACAGGGCGAGTTCTGCAAGCTCCCCCTTCCAGGCTGTTGTGTTAGCATTACAACCTCTTCCCTTTGTGCCCAAGCCCTAAAGTGGAAGCTGATTCCCTCAGTGGCCACCCTCGTGACACCTCAGTGCAGGGGTTGGTGAATTTTTTCTGGTCACATAGAAAGGGGCACATAATAAATAGTTTAAGCTTGCAGGCCATATGGCGTCTGTTGCAACTACTCAGCTCTGCCCTTGCAGTGTGAAAGCAGCTGTAGACATCGTGTAGACAAATGGGCATGGCTGTATGCCAATAAAACTTTATTTACAAAGACAGACAGGCCACCTGTGAACAACAGTGTGCCAGTCTCTGGCTTAGTGTTGTCTCTTTGCATTTCAAGTCTTCAATACCTAATTAACAATTATGTATATAGTCTTTTGATTGTTGTTAAAATAACTGGCATTGTTTGTGTCTCCTGAATGGATTCTCATTTGTACAAACTGGAACCAAGATTATGGTTCACATTTGACTGACTAACTAAGGCTTTTAAGGTACTTGTTACTTTTTTTCCCATTGGGTCCAAACAGCAAAAGGTCAACCACGTCGTGGACCAGTGTGATGTCTGTTACAATGAAAACAAGATCAAGAATCTCTGAAGACTCTATTGTGGCAAAAAGCAGGAGAGCTGGCGCGGGCTTGAGGCAACACCCTGAGCAGTAAGAGCAAACTGCTTCCTACAGTCCTTGCAAATTGGTCTAGAAGAAATAAAGCATCTGCCAGGTCAACAGCTACATACGAGGTGTCAGGGCGTTTGCTGAGATGCTCAAGCTAAGATAATGTGTCTGGAACGGCAGCTACGATTGAAGGCACCATCTGATTAGGTTGGTAGTCATCCACAGTCATTCTCCAAGAACCATCTGCCTCTGCGTAGGCCAAACAGGCAAGTTAAATGGAGACGTGATTGGACCCCCCAGCCCTGCGCCTTTCAAGTCTTTGAGATGTCGCTAATCTCTGCAGTTCACCCAAAAATCCTCTCCCGGTTAGGAAGGAAGTTACCATAGGGCTGCATTTAGGTCTTACTACTCTAATGGCTTTTTGTCCATGAGTCCATCCAGCTGCAAAGGAACTTGGGAAACAGCATGAGGAGGATCTACAGACTTACGGGTCCACTGTGATTTCAACTTGGGTCAAAATTCCATTTATTACCTGATCTCTCTAAAAACAATTAGACAAGAGGCCATTACTCGCCATTGTGGTGGTTCCCAGCCGCCAGGTCTTTTTCTGTTGTATAATTCCAATAACATTACAGTTCATTGCCCATCTATTTCATTTCTAAGAACACCATGATGAATAAGCCATGAAAAGGTTTCCTGAGACGTTCTGATTACCTCTTCGTTTCTCTTGGAAAATCTGGTAAGCAGCCCCATCTCGTCTTTGGGGGATAAATGCTGTCACTTGTCCTCATCCCCACTGACGTCTCCCATCTGGTGTCTCCCTCTGGCATCTCCACCGTCACGTCTTGCCTACTGAGAACAGCTACTTATGGATTTTCAAGGACACAGGTGCCCCCTCACTACCATGTCTCTCGATGCCTTAGTGAACAGAGTGTCCACCAGACCCTTTTGGAGCACGTGGTGCAGTAGAAGGAGTGGCTGCGTGTATCATTCATGATAAAGTCACTCCAACATCCTGATGTCCCTAAGCCTTTGGATTTCTTCCTTTGCATTTTGCAAGGAACATTCTGTTATCCCAACCTCATTAAATGAGGGCCGCCATTGAGACCAAGTGTGGTCACCAACCAAGTAAACAGCCCCTTCCAGCCGAGTGAGCTAACCATTAAATTAGAATCCCTACTAAGTGTGCCCGTATCAAAAATTCACCTTGACCCCGTGTGACATCCTGTCCTCCTTAGTCTGAGCCTCTGAGAATCTCTTCCTGCACGTTCTCCCCAGCTGCCTGCCAATGTCACTCAGCAAAATCCTGCAGTCACTTTGCTGTTTATGTTGCTTCCTCCCGGGTCAGACTTTGTTCTTGTCCCCCTGGAACGTGCTGACATCTGACCCTCGTTTAGTAGCAACAAGGGCGGTTGGGGTGGCGTTTGAGGGGCGTAGGTAGCCGCTTGCGAGGAGACCTTGTCATAACCTTGTAGGGAGACCTGGCAGGAGGCTGCCTCTACTTAGTTCTACTTGCTTCTCTTTGGCTCCTGTTCCTTTATTTCGATGTTTGTGTGATTTCCAACGCCCACAATGAGAGCAGACACATAGTAGATGCACAATAAATATATTTGGGATGGATTAATAAAAACATTTTAAGGGTAAGTGCCAAGCATTTGGAATTCTATTTTATTTTTTAATTTGTAATAAAACAACTGTCAAAATTTAGCCTCTGTCTCCAGTTAAACCTCCTTTAAACAGAAGACCCAGTTGTCCAGCTCCTCATAAGCCACATCTTGGGCTAATGAGAAGCCCCATAGGGCAGACTCAGGCCTGATGTCACCAAACCTTCACATCTGGAACATGATTCTTGGCATCCAATAGATGCTCAGTAAATGTCAGCTGGATAAATGAATGAATGAATGAACGTGGGGCATTGCCTCAAGAGGCCTCTTCCTGAACCATCCATCTTGGTTGGGTATTGGTCGCGCCTCGCCCACCCGCTGTCTTCTCAGCCTTGTGCTCTTTCATTCCCACCAGCGAATTCTCTCCCAGTCGTAACCTGATGCAGTTCTATGACCAACAGGTGGCAGGCCATGAGTGTGGTGGGTTCCACTATCACCTCTCAGGGCTAAACGCAGACCCAGCTGTACCTCAGTGGGCCTCTTTGAGCCCTGAGGCCTCTCCATGGAGCTCCTTCCCAGACACCCACTGTGACTCATGGCAGCTCAGGGGCTGTGCTCGGGCCATACGTTTGACTTCACGGGCGCCTCGCCCGTAGCGACTCCTGGCCTTCAATCTCCACTCAACTCTGACGTGGTTCTGGCAGCAAGAAGTCACGAGTTTCAGATTGCAGGCCCTCTTCCCAGCCCCAGGATGTGACTCTTGATGGATTCAAGCCAGTGGTGTCAATCCTGGTGGACTCAACGACCTCTCAAAAGAAGAAATATCCTTAATGACCTCTCTACCGCCCTGCAATGAAAGTCATAAATAATTTACCTATAACATCACATGTACTTAAAAATCCATTATAATGCTCTAAGTGGATTACAAAAAGGAAATAAAAGGAAAATAATTTGTCATAAAATCAGTCATATTTCAGTATGCAAATGAGCAGGCACAGACACGAGGAGACACGATGGATAGCTAGATCTTTGCCGACATCTGGAGAATAAGTTTGGGTGTGAGAGTAGGAGCAGAGTCGCCCCACAACAGAAGGGCAGAAAAATGAAACAGACACTTGAATATCAATAGTGCATTCAGTACACATTAAAATCTCACACACATATTTTGTTTTGATATAAAGTTGACATAGGTTCTAGGCTAAGATGATTAAAATGGCTCTTCACACATGTGAGTGCCCTGTCTGTCTTGTGTAGACTGTTCTACCCAATGTAGGATATTCACCATGCCTGGCCCCTCCCTCCTAAATGCCAGGAAGGTCACCGATCGTTGAGACAAGCCAAAACACCCCCTATTTCCAACGTGTCCCCAGGGGGTGTACCTCTTTGGTGGAAGACCACTGGCCACCCACGATCAGCCCATTTCCTCTGCCGGCAACTGGTCCAGGAACAAGCACGGATGCAATTGTGGCTGAAGGCACATGAGAGAAAATGTGCTGGGGCTTCTGGGAAAGGTTTCCGGTCCTCTAAAGAGGCAAAAGGAAGAAACACCTTCCCTTCTCCTTCTGCCTCCGGGCGAGGTCGCATCGGATGCGATGCCTGGAGCTGCGCAGCCTTCCTGCAGCCGTCCGGGTGACAGCCTGATAATCAAGCCAGTGAGGAGCAGACAGCTCAGCGGGGAGCTGGAAGGAACCTGGTCCTCGATGAGCCAGCCGAGCCGAGAGCTGCCTGGAACACCCCCTGATTCCTTGGCTTACGAAGTAATAGACTGTCTCTATTACTTAGCTACTTGTTTGGGAGTGTTCTGTCTCTTGAAGCCAAAAATATCCCATCTGTGACAGGTAGGGACAGTTTTGCTCATTACCATAATCCCTTCTATTTGGTGGCAAAGACTGTAATTTACAAGGCACCAGAGCAACATTCATGTCATCTGAACCTGGCACCCCTGTGAGGTGGGGTCACGATCCCCATTCACAAATAGGAACATTGTGGCCAAGGAGGAGGGAGAGACTCCCCAGCGTGAGACCCACAGGCGGTGGCTGAGCTGGGACTTGGCCCTGGTCCTTGCTGAGTCCCCTGCAGAGCTCCCTGCCATCCCGCGCTGCACGCAGGAGGCCTTCTCGACTCTGTGACTTGATGCCTCCTCCAGGCCCCCAGGCCCTGAATCTCCACAGCCCCTCATCGCCGTCACTTTACACTCTCATTATTGGGGTGACTTCCCCAAATTACAAGCCTGAGTCTCTAACACTCCTCATGAAAATATGCATAGCTTATCTTGAAAGAACTAATACATATTCATTAGCACAAATAAGTTCTCTATTGGTTCTCAGATGTGGCAGGCTTTGAAAGAAATGGGACATGCGACAGGGAAGTTTTGAGCTGAGTCTAGTCCTGGTACCAGAATGAGTTTTCATTCCTTCCTTCCTTCCTTCGTCCTACCCTCGCTCACTCAGTGCACACTTAGCGAGCCCTGTGTTCTCGATACTGTGCTATGTCTTGGAGTCTCAGCCTCGGGCCAGCCGCAGCCCTGCCCCTTGGAGCTGGCCTCCTAGCGGGAAGAGACAGCGGATACTCACGTGAGTAAGATGATCAGGGATCTGACAAACCCCATGA
>NW_025803726.1:0-8235 GCF_021613505.1 Equus quagga
CCCCCAGACCCCCAAGTCATGTGCCACCCGCCTTTCACATGAAAATGGCTGAGACAGCAAGACGCAGTCCGCCAAGCCAGCCTGGCCAGGCAGTGAGGATGCGAGGCCATGTCCACACCAGGTGCCTGGAGCAGCCCTGGACAACGGCCTGTGGTTGGCGCCTCTCCCTCCTGTGGCCTCCATCCCTCAGAGCCCTGTCCATCCTCTACCCTCAACAATTCCACCTGTTTTCTCCCCTCCCCCTGCTCTCTGAGGCCACAGGATGGGAACACCAGAAAGCCGGACTGTCCAGCAGCCTGGTGAGTGGGGGCAGGGTCTTCCATTTTAAAGTGACACCCAGACCCCCAAGGTGAAGAGCAGAGCAGGGCATCGCTGCTGGGACCAAGAGGAAACAGCCCCTGAGGGAAAGACTCCAGCCCTAGCACTCACAAGGCCTCCTCTGTGCCCTCACAAGACCCGGGGGCAGCGGAGAAGGGGGGTCGCCCCACTGTTCATTCCATTGTTGACCCGCCCATTCAACAAATGCCCAGGGGGCTCCCCAGTCAGAAGGTGGGGGTGATAACAGTCCCCACTCAAAGATAGTTGGAGGCCTCATTCTCGAAGGTTCTGGGAGCTTCTGGCACGGCCTGGCTCAAAGGGTGTGGTCATCAGTGTGTCCTCTCAGGCCTGAGATCTCCCGGAAGCCAGTGGTGACCGGACTTCCCCGCCCACCTGCGCTATCTCGTCACTCTCTTATGTGTCCTGCTCACTCTCTGAAATAACCTTCTTTGTTTATTTGCTCATTCTGTCTTTTCCCCCCAGAATGTGAGCCTCATGAGAGCAGGGACTCTGCCTGTCACGTTTGCTGCAGGATCCCCAGGCTCTGGAACAGCACGTCCTGGCACAGAGTCAAGCTACAAAAGCGTTTGTTGAGTGAATGAATAGCTTAGGCCAGTGAATGGATGGAAGAACGAAAGAATAAATGAATGGGCTTTGCATGACCTTGGCCCTGCTCCTTGTCTGGACTCATTGCTACCATTCTCCCTGCACTTACTCCTGCCCCAGGCTGCCCCAGGACACTTGCTTTTCCTGCTCCTGGAACACTCTTCCCTCGTGTGGCTCATGTCCCGCCCCGCCCTCCTTCAGGCGTCTGTATGACGTCAGCATCCCAGGCCTTTCCGACCACCTGGTCTGAAACTGCCGACTAGCCCTGACTCCTGCCATTTCCCATCCTCTCACCCCACTGGCTTTCTTTTCTCCATAGCACTTAGTATCTTTTGCTATAATAATAACGTCTCTGTTTTGTTTATCGGCTCTCACTCCCCACTGGAACATCACTCCAGGAGGGCAGGGATTGGGGCTGTCTTATTGGCTGATCCTGCCCGTGGTCTTAGAACAGCGAGCGGCTGGTACATCACAGATGACCAGTAAATACTTGCTGAATGAATGAACGATCGGGAGGTCAGACAAAGACGCTGGAGTAAGGGGGCTGGGGCAAGCAGAGAGGGCTTCCTGGAGGAGGGGACATGAGTCGGGACTGATGGGATTAAGAGAGGCAGAGAGTGGCTAGGAGAAAATTCCAGGTAGCATAAAGGATTCAAAACCAGAGGCAGTTTCGCGGGGCCTGGAGCTGGGCTGTCACGGGTATCGTCTTCCTTTTTGCTCCCCCTCAAATGCTTAGATCTTATGCTGTCTGACAAGGGTTATTTGAAAATTTATTCAATGTTTTATTCATCCTTAAATTCTTTAAAGCTGCAAATCAAACAGTCGAGGGGTTCTTTGCTAACCAAGTTCCAGGCCCCTGTGTTGCAAATAACTCTGCTCTTTTGCATACCAAGCAGACCTTTCTCTGTCCCTGGAAGATGAATTTCTCTGGCGTTCATTGCTCTAATTGCATCCACAGTGAGGTGGAGCAAACATCCTCTCTTCCGATTTGCATTATGCAAAACCTTAATCTCCTCAAGTTTCTGAAAGCACTGTGAATGATTCACGGCCTCTGGCCGGGATGCACAGCTTGATCGACCCGTCCATGTAAATTAGATTTATTGGGGGAAAATAAAGGAGCCTTGATACTATAAGCTATGGGGAAATAACCCCCCCTGAGTGTGGAGGCCCCATAAATGTGCTTCCTAGGGAAACAAAATGGGGCAGTTGACCACACACATATTGTTGGATTTATGTCCTTCGTTCAATTATCAGAATGAAAAACACAGTGGACTTCTGTTTCAGGCAAACTAGTCTGCTGTCAGGGTGGGGTGAGGCGGGGAGGCGCTGGTCCTCTGTGAACTGGGGGCAATCTGGCCTAAGAAAGGCCCCTGGAAGGCGAGGCAGGAAAGCAGGATGCTCAGGGTCACAGCAAGCGCACCCGACAGAGATCTGACTTTGAAACCTAGCTGTGCACGTTCATTGCTTTGTGACATCAGACAGGTTACTTAACCCCTCTGGGCTTTAATGTCCTCCCTGTCACTGAGGGAGACCAGACCAGGTGGTTGAGGATTAAATGCCGTTCTGAACAGAAGCTTTGTTGGGCACCTTCCGTGTGCAGGCTCTGATCTATGCTCTGGGGAAACAGCAGAGACCAAAATGGACAAGGCCCTAACTCAGGGTGCTTAGAGAGAACAGCCAGGGAAGACTTCTGTTGCCTGGGCCAGCTCAGACAACCCTAAGGCCTGTGAAGTGAGTGAAACAGCAAGTGACTTGGGAGAGGGACAATAACATTAGCCGGATAACATGGTCAGACCCAAGACTGCAACAGTGGGCACGGGTGACAACAGCCCCTCTCAGATGCTGGTGTTGGTTGTTAGAGCCATAAATCCATGCAGATCTGGCCACCACCGCCCGCCAGCCATGGGTGTCCTGGGTTCTGGCGTCAGGTGTCAGGACTGAATGCAACCAAACATATTCATTAACAGATGTATTATTATTTTTATTACCATCGTTATTGTTATCTTTGCTACCATTTTACAGATGAGGAAACTGAGCCTGAGCATGGAATTTACAATCAGCAAGACATTCCTATGTAATACACACCCTGTCATCCATCTCTAAATTCATCTGCCTGGAGATGAGTAAGAAAGGACCACCTTGCTCCTCTGACCGGTTCTTTAGCTATTGGCTCTCAGCTGATAATTCGCTCTTCTAGGTGCTACTTTTTGGTACGGGTTCCGTCTTCGCAAACCACGTTTCGCCCTTGTTCCCCTCCCTGTTGGGCTTTGCTGATGCGGGGCACTGGAGGGAGACACAGAGAGGGTAGGAGGGTTTGCTCTTTCCTGTCTGCTTCCTGTCCCTGTTTCGCGTCTTCTTCCTGTTTGTTTCACGGTCACAGTCAATGTCACCTTAGTGCCCTCAAACATACCGGCACCCACCAGACAGTGCTGGATGCTTTTCAGCCCCACAGGGCGAGTTCTGCAAGCTCCCCCTTCCAGGCTGTTGTGTTAGCATTACAACCTCTTCCCTTTGTGCCCAAGCCCTAAAGTGGAAGCTGATTCCCTCAGTGGCCACCCTCGTGACACCTCAGTGCAGGGGTTGGTGAATTTTTTCTGGTCACATAGAAAGGGGCACATAATAAATAGTTTAAGCTTGCAGGCCATATGGCGTCTGTTGCAACTACTCAGCTCTGCCCTTGCAGTGTGAAAGCAGCTGTAGACATCGTGTAGACAAATGGGCATGGCTGTATGCCAATAAAACTTTATTTACAAAGACAGACAGGCCACCTGTGAACAACAGTGTGCCAGTCTCTGGCTTAGTGTTGTCTCTTTGCATTTCAAGTCTTCAATACCTAATTAACAATTATGTATATAGTCTTTTGATTGTTGTTAAAATAACTGGCATTGTTTGTGTCTCCTGAATGGATTCTCATTTGTACAAACTGGAACCAAGATTATGGTTCACATTTGACTGACTAACTAAGGCTTTTAAGGTACTTGTTACTTTTTTTCCCATTGGGTCCAAACAGCAAAAGGTCAACCACGTCGTGGACCAGTGTGATGTCTGTTACAATGAAAACAAGATCAAGAATCTCTGAAGACTCTATTGTGGCAAAAAGCAGGAGAGCTGGCGCGGGCTTGAGGCAACACCCTGAGCAGTAAGAGCAAACTGCTTCCTACAGTCCTTGCAAATTGGTCTAGAAGAAATAAAGCATCTGCCAGGTCAACAGCTACATACGAGGTGTCAGGGCGTTTGCTGAGATGCTCAAGCTAAGATAATGTGTCTGGAACGGCAGCTACGATTGAAGGCACCATCTGATTAGGTTGGTAGTCATCCACAGTCATTCTCCAAGAACCATCTGCCTCTGCGTAGGCCAAACAGGCAAGTTAAATGGAGACGTGATTGGACCCCCCAGCCCTGCGCCTTTCAAGTCTTTGAGATGTCGCTAATCTCTGCAGTTCACCCAAAAATCCTCTCCCGGTTAGGAAGGAAGTTACCATAGGGCTGCATTTAGGTCTTACTACTCTAATGGCTTTTTGTCCATGAGTCCATCCAGCTGCAAAGGAACTTGGGAAACAGCATGAGGAGGATCTACAGACTTACGGGTCCACTGTGATTTCAACTTGGGTCAAAATTCCATTTATTACCTGATCTCTCTAAAAACAATTAGACAAGAGGCCATTACTCGCCATTGTGGTGGTTCCCAGCCGCCAGGTCTTTTTCTGTTGTATAATTCCAATAACATTACAGTTCATTGCCCATCTATTTCATTTCTAAGAACACCATGATGAATAAGCCATGAAAAGGTTTCCTGAGACGTTCTGATTACCTCTTCGTTTCTCTTGGAAAATCTGGTAAGCAGCCCCATCTCGTCTTTGGGGGATAAATGCTGTCACTTGTCCTCATCCCCACTGACGTCTCCCATCTGGTGTCTCCCTCTGGCATCTCCACCGTCACGTCTTGCCTACTGAGAACAGCTACTTATGGATTTTCAAGGACACAGGTGCCCCCTCACTACCATGTCTCTCGATGCCTTAGTGAACAGAGTGTCCACCAGACCCTTTTGGAGCACGTGGTGCAGTAGAAGGAGTGGCTGCGTGTATCATTCATGATAAAGTCACTCCAACATCCTGATGTCCCTAAGCCTTTGGATTTCTTCCTTTGCATTTTGCAAGGAACATTCTGTTATCCCAACCTCATTAAATGAGGGCCGCCATTGAGACCAAGTGTGGTCACCAACCAAGTAAACAGCCCCTTCCAGCCGAGTGAGCTAACCATTAAATTAGAATCCCTACTAAGTGTGCCCGTATCAAAAATTCACCTTGACCCCGTGTGACATCCTGTCCTCCTTAGTCTGAGCCTCTGAGAATCTCTTCCTGCACGTTCTCCCCAGCTGCCTGCCAATGTCACTCAGCAAAATCCTGCAGTCACTTTGCTGTTTATGTTGCTTCCTCCCGGGTCAGACTTTGTTCTTGTCCCCCTGGAACGTGCTGACATCTGACCCTCGTTTAGTAGCAACAAGGGCGGTTGGGGTGGCGTTTGAGGGGCGTAGGTAGCCGCTTGCGAGGAGACCTTGTCATAACCTTGTAGGGAGACCTGGCAGGAGGCTGCCTCTACTTAGTTCTACTTGCTTCTCTTTGGCTCCTGTTCCTTTATTTCGATGTTTGTGTGATTTCCAACGCCCACAATGAGAGCAGACACATAGTAGATGCACAATAAATATATTTGGGATGGATTAATAAAAACATTTTAAGGGTAAGTGCCAAGCATTTGGAATTCTATTTTATTTTTTAATTTGTAATAAAACAACTGTCAAAATTTAGCCTCTGTCTCCAGTTAAACCTCCTTTAAACAGAAGACCCAGTTGTCCAGCTCCTCATAAGCCACATCTTGGGCTAATGAGAAGCCCCATAGGGCAGACTCAGGCCTGATGTCACCAAACCTTCACATCTGGAACATGATTCTTGGCATCCAATAGATGCTCAGTAAATGTCAGCTGGATAAATGAATGAATGAATGAACGTGGGGCATTGCCTCAAGAGGCCTCTTCCTGAACCATCCATCTTGGTTGGGTATTGGTCGCGCCTCGCCCACCCGCTGTCTTCTCAGCCTTGTGCTCTTTCATTCCCACCAGCGAATTCTCTCCCAGTCGTAACCTGATGCAGTTCTATGACCAACAGGTGGCAGGCCATGAGTGTGGTGGGTTCCACTATCACCTCTCAGGGCTAAACGCAGACCCAGCTGTACCTCAGTGGGCCTCTTTGAGCCCTGAGGCCTCTCCATGGAGCTCCTTCCCAGACACCCACTGTGACTCATGGCAGCTCAGGGGCTGTGCTCGGGCCATACGTTTGACTTCACGGGCGCCTCGCCCGTAGCGACTCCTGGCCTTCAATCTCCACTCAACTCTGACGTGGTTCTGGCAGCAAGAAGTCACGAGTTTCAGATTGCAGGCCCTCTTCCCAGCCCCAGGATGTGACTCTTGATGGATTCAAGCCAGTGGTGTCAATCCTGGTGGACTCAACGACCTCTCAAAAGAAGAAATATCCTTAATGACCTCTCTACCGCCCTGCAATGAAAGTCATAAATAATTTACCTATAACATCACATGTACTTAAAAATCCATTATAATGCTCTAAGTGGATTACAAAAAGGAAATAAAAGGAAAATAATTTGTCATAAAATCAGTCATATTTCAGTATGCAAATGAGCAGGCACAGACACGAGGAGACACGATGGATAGCTAGATCTTTGCCGACATCTGGAGAATAAGTTTGGGTGTGAGAGTAGGAGCAGAGTCGCCCCACAACAGAAGGGCAGAAAAATGAAACAGACACTTGAATATCAATAGTGCATTCAGTACACATTAAAATCTCACACACATATTTTGTTTTGATATAAAGTTGACATAGGTTCTAGGCTAAGATGATTAAAATGGCTCTTCACACATGTGAGTGCCCTGTCTGTCTTGTGTAGACTGTTCTACCCAATGTAGGATATTCACCATGCCTGGCCCCTCCCTCCTAAATGCCAGGAAGGTCACCGATCGTTGAGACAAGCCAAAACACCCCCTATTTCCAACGTGTCCCCAGGGGGTGTACCTCTTTGGTGGAAGACCACTGGCCACCCACGATCAGCCCATTTCCTCTGCCGGCAACTGGTCCAGGAACAAGCACGGATGCAATTGTGGCTGAAGGCACATGAGAGAAAATGTGCTGGGGCTTCTGGGAAAGGTTTCCGGTCCTCTAAAGAGGCAAAAGGAAGAAACACCTTCCCTTCTCCTTCTGCCTCCGGGCGAGGTCGCATCGGATGCGATGCCTGGAGCTGCGCAGCCTTCCTGCAGCCGTCCGGGTGACAGCCTGATAATCAAGCCAGTGAGGAGCAGACAGCTCAGCGGGGAGCTGGAAGGAACCTGGTCCTCGATGAGCCAGCCGAGCCGAGAGCTGCCTGGAACACCCCCTGATTCCTTGGCTTACGAAGTAATAGACTGTCTCTATTACTTAGCTACTTGTTTGGGAGTGTTCTGTCTCTTGAAGCCAAAAATATCCCATCTGTGACAGGTAGGGACAGTTTTGCTCATTACCATAATCCCTTCTATTTGGTGGCAAAGACTGTAATTTACAAGGCACCAGAGCAACATTCATGTCATCTGAACCTGGCACCCCTGTGAGGTGGGGTCACGATCCCCATTCACAAATAGGAACATTGTGGCCAAGGAGGAGGGAGAGACTCCCCAGCGTGAGACCCACAGGCGGTGGCTGAGCTGGGACTTGGCCCTGGTCCTTGCTGAGTCCCCTGCAGAGCTCCCTGCCATCCCGCGCTGCACGCAGGAGGCCTTCTCGACTCTGTGACTTGATGCCTCCTCCAGGCCCCCAGGCCCTGAATCTCCACAGCCCCTCATCGCCGTCACTTTACACTCTCATTATTGGGGTGACTTCCCCAAATTACAAGCCTGAGTCTCTAACACTCCTCATGAAAATATGCATAGCTTATCTTGAAAGAACTAATACATATTCATTAGCACAAATAAGTTCTCTATTGGTTCTCAGATGTGGCAGGCTTTGAAAGAAATGGGACATGCGACAGGGAAGTTTTGAGCTGAGTCTAGTCCTGGTACCAGAATGAGTTTTCATTCCTTCCTTCCTTCCTTCGTCCTACCCTCGCTCACTCAGTGCACACTTAGCGAGCCCTGTGTTCTCGATACTGTGCTATGTCTTGGAGTCTCAGCCTCGGGCCAGCCGCAGCCCTGCCCCTTGGAGCTGGCCTCCTAGCGGGAAGAGACAGCGGATACTCACGTGAGTAAGATGATCAGGGATCTGACAAACCCCATGA
>NW_025803727.1:0-3253 GCF_021613505.1 Equus quagga
TCATGGGGTTTGTCAGATCCCTGATCATCTTACTCACGTGAGTATCCACTGTCTCCTCCCACTCGGCCACCGCCTGTGGGTCTCATGCTGGGCAAGTCTCTCCCTCCTCCTTGGCCTCAGCGTTCCTATCTGTGAATGGGGATTGTGACCCCACCTCACCGAGTTTCAGTCCTGGTGCTTTGTCGATTCCAGTCGTTGCTCACCAAACAGAAGGGGCTGTGGATCAGGGTGAAGCCGTCCTGCCTCTCGCACATGCAGTGCTGTGGGCTGCCGGGAACAGCAAGAGCCAGCGAGAAGCGGGTTGTTTAACAGAGGCAATGCGCCACCGCCCTTTTCACTGCCTGAGCTTATCCAGGCCTCAGGTTTGCTCCCTGCTCTGCTCTCTCCTGAGGGCAGGGGCCTCGCCTGCCTTTTTTCTCCACTGACCCCAAAAGCATAGTCCGGGGCCTGGCACGGGGAAGGTGCCCAATACTGATTCCACCCAGGACCTCATCTAATCCTCACAAACACGTCGTCTGTTGTAATCTCCCCAATGACAGGTGAAGAATGAAAGCTTAGAGAAGGTAAATTACCTGCTCGAAGTCACACAGCAAATAGAAAGCAGAGCCTGCATTCCTTAAGCTGGGCTCCCGCTACAACCCTGAGCATCCTGCAGCCCGGCTGTCTTTCCAGGGCCTTCCTTAGGCCAAGTGCCCCCAGTTCAGGGAGCATGGGGGTTGGCCAGCCCCGCCCCAGATAGCACAGAAGTCGGCAAAGATAGAAGTCTACCATCCTCCTCATTTCGATAATTGCACCGAGGACATAAATTCAGCAACACGTGCTTGGTCAGCTGCCCCGTTTTTCTCCTAAGCAGCAAATTTATGGGGCACACATGCGCACGGGTGATTATTTCCTGACAGCTTATAGTATCAAGGCTCCTTTATTTCCCTCCAATAAATCTAATTTATATGGATCAGCAGATCAAACAGTGCATTTTCTGGCAGGGGGCGGCCGTGAATCTTTCACAGTGATGTGGGGAACTTGGGGAGATTAAGGTTTTGCATAATGCAAATCGGGTTGGAAACATATTTGGTCCGACTTGCTGCGGATGCAATTAGAGCAATGAACGCTAGGAGAAATTCATTTTCCCGGGACAGAGAAAGGTCTGCTTGGTATGCAAAAGAGCAGAGTTATTTGCAACACAGGAGTCTGGATCTTGGTTAGGAAAGCACCTCGTGACTGTTTGATTTGCAGCTTTAAAGAATTCAAGGATGAATAAAACATTGACTTAATTGCCAAGAACTGTCGCCAGCCTCCATGAGATCTAAGCACCTTAGAAAGCACAAAATGACTCAAGAATGGGCCTGTGCTATCTCTATTCCTGGCCCCAGAGACGGTGTTTGGTTTCCAGTACTTGATTCTTTCTGAAATTTTCTCCCATCAAGAGTCGGCCTCTCTCAGTCCCATCGGCCCCATCTCAAGTCCCCTCCTCCAGGAAGCCCTCTCTGCTTGCCCCGGCCCCCAGGGGATGCTCCTTTGTCTGACCTCTGATTGTCTCATTCTTTGAGCAAATATGTCCTCAGCCCCTGCTGAGTGCCAGACCCAGCATTCTAGGTGCTGGGGAAACAGAAGTGAATGTCGGTGCTCCCTGCCCTGCCTGAGGGGAGGGAGAGACAATAAGCGAAACAGAGAAATGAACGAGTAGAAGATGGCAAATGCTGTGCAGAAAGCAAAGCAAAAAGAGAGAAGCAGGGGAGAGAGGCCAGGAGGGCGGATCGACTGCCGACGTAGGTCCGTAGGTCCGCAGTCAGGGAGGGCCTGAGGTGGTGACGTTTTCCCAGAGACCAGAAGGAGTGAAGGGAGGAGCCAGAAGTATCCAGGGGAGGAGCTTTCCAGGCAGAGGGAAGAGCCAGAGCAAAGGCCCCGAGGCAGGGAGATTCCTGGGTGTTGGAGACTCAACAGAGGCTGGGGTGGCCGGGCGACTCAGAGGGGGAGCAGCGGGTCCAGACGAGGAGCAGGGCCAAGGTCACAGGAATCCCACTTATTCGTTCATTCGCCTCCCAGTTCATTCATTCACTCCACAGATATTTCTGCAGCCCCATCACGTGCCAGGATTTGCTGCTCCAGATACAGGCAATCCAGCAAGTTCCCTGCTCTCACGGGGCTCACATTCTGGTAGAAAATGGAGAACAAAGAAATAAACAAATACCAAACGTAATTTCAGAGAGGGATCAGGAGACATAAGAGAGTGGGGTGGTGGAGAAGCCGGGCCAGACCGGAGCCGGGCTGTGTCACAGCAGGAGGGAACAGAGACTCATGCTGGGGGCTGGGGTAGTGGCTTTCCCGAGGCGGGCAGGGAAGCCCAGTGCCCAGGGACCTCCAGCCCCAGGAGCCCCGCAGAATTCTCTCACTGTTATCGAGGGACTCTTGTGTTCCCAACAAGCCCATTTAGCAGATGAAAAAACTAAGGCTCCTTTGGGGCAGGAAACCTGTGTTTGCTTTTTCACCTCTGCAAAGAGTCTGGGAATGTGAGGGAGTAGAATTAACTCCCTTCTCCTTCTCCTGGAGTCTGCACGGGGCTTTGGGGAGCTTCTTAGACAAGGAGCATCCCACAGCGGGCATCTCCTCCCTGGGCGGGCCGTGACCAGACCCTGCGTGGGCAGCACCTCGAGAAGCAGTGGGATTCTGGGAGTGGAGACCCCCGCCAGGAAGGGGGAGCCCCCCGCCCACTGCAGGCACTCCCGGGGTGCCTGAGGGGTGGCTTGAGGGAGCCTCCTGGGCCCCTGCTCCCACCCTCCCCACCTGCGCTCCACTCTCCACATGGCTGTAGAGATGCCTTTGGAACCCAAATCTGGTCACATCCTCCTGTCTCAGAACCCCTCATGGCTCCCAAGGCACCTGGTGATCGGGCCGTCTGAGCCAGGCTGTGCCAGGTGCTCCCAGCACCTTCAAGAATGAGTCTTCCAGCTCCCTTGAGTGGGGACTGTTGTTGTCCCCACCTTCTGACTGGGGAGCCCCCAGAGCATTTGTTGAATGAACAAACGAATGAATGAATGAACAAATGAACAGTGGGGTGACCTCCCCCTTGTCCGCTGCCCCAGGGCCTTGTGACCTGTTCTGGCAGGACTGCCTCCCTCAGCTGCCGCTTCTTCTTGGTCCCAGCAGCAACGCCCACTCTGCTCTTCACCATGTGGGGGTTGGGTGGACATCTGTCTGTCTATCTCCCACATTTTCATGTGAAAGGCGGGTGGCACATGACTTGGGGGTCTGGGGG
>NW_025803728.1:0-3253 GCF_021613505.1 Equus quagga
CCCCCAGACCCCCAAGTCATGTGCCACCCGCCTTTCACATGAAAATGTGGGAGATAGACAGACAGATGTCCACCCAACCCCCACATGGTGAAGAGCAGAGTGGGCGTTGCTGCTGGGACCAAGAAGAAGCGGCAGCTGAGGGAGGCAGTCCTGCCAGAACAGGTCACAAGGCCCTGGGGCAGCGGACAAGGGGGAGGTCACCCCACTGTTCATTTGTTCATTCATTCATTCGTTTGTTCATTCAACAAATGCTCTGGGGGCTCCCCAGTCAGAAGGTGGGGACAACAACAGTCCCCACTCAAGGGAGCTGGAAGACTCATTCTTGAAGGTGCTGGGAGCACCTGGCACAGCCTGGCTCAGACGGCCCGATCACCAGGTGCCTTGGGAGCCATGAGGGGTTCTGAGACAGGAGGATGTGACCAGATTTGGGTTCCAAAGGCATCTCTACAGCCATGTGGAGAGTGGAGCGCAGGTGGGGAGGGTGGGAGCAGGGGCCCAGGAGGCTCCCTCAAGCCACCCCTCAGGCACCCCGGGAGTGCCTGCAGTGGGCGGGGGGCTCCCCCTTCCTGGCGGGGGTCTCCACTCCCAGAATCCCACTGCTTCTCGAGGTGCTGCCCACGCAGGGTCTGGTCACGGCCCGCCCAGGGAGGAGATGCCCGCTGTGGGATGCTCCTTGTCTAAGAAGCTCCCCAAAGCCCCGTGCAGACTCCAGGAGAAGGAGAAGGGAGTTAATTCTACTCCCTCACATTCCCAGACTCTTTGCAGAGGTGAAAAAGCAAACACAGGTTTCCTGCCCCAAAGGAGCCTTAGTTTTTTCATCTGCTAAATGGGCTTGTTGGGAACACAAGAGTCCCTCGATAACAGTGAGAGAATTCTGCGGGGCTCCTGGGGCTGGAGGTCCCTGGGCACTGGGCTTCCCTGCCCGCCTCGGGAAAGCCACTACCCCAGCCCCCAGCATGAGTCTCTGTTCCCTCCTGCTGTGACACAGCCCGGCTCCGGTCTGGCCCGGCTTCTCCACCACCCCACTCTCTTATGTCTCCTGATCCCTCTCTGAAATTACGTTTGGTATTTGTTTATTTCTTTGTTCTCCATTTTCTACCAGAATGTGAGCCCCGTGAGAGCAGGGAACTTGCTGGATTGCCTGTATCTGGAGCAGCAAATCCTGGCACGTGATGGGGCTGCAGAAATATCTGTGGAGTGAATGAATGAACTGGGAGGCGAATGAACGAATAAGTGGGATTCCTGTGACCTTGGCCCTGCTCCTCGTCTGGACCCGCTGCTCCCCCTCTGAGTCGCCCGGCCACCCCAGCCTCTGTTGAGTCTCCAACACCCAGGAATCTCCCTGCCTCGGGGCCTTTGCTCTGGCTCTTCCCTCTGCCTGGAAAGCTCCTCCCCTGGATACTTCTGGCTCCTCCCTTCACTCCTTCTGGTCTCTGGGAAAACGTCACCACCTCAGGCCCTCCCTGACTGCGGACCTACGGACCTACGTCGGCAGTCGATCCGCCCTCCTGGCCTCTCTCCCCTGCTTCTCTCTTTTTGCTTTGCTTTCTGCACAGCATTTGCCATCTTCTACTCGTTCATTTCTCTGTTTCGCTTATTGTCTCTCCCTCCCCTCAGGCAGGGCAGGGAGCACCGACATTCACTTCTGTTTCCCCAGCACCTAGAATGCTGGGTCTGGCACTCAGCAGGGGCTGAGGACATATTTGCTCAAAGAATGAGACAATCAGAGGTCAGACAAAGGAGCATCCCCTGGGGGCCGGGGCAAGCAGAGAGGGCTTCCTGGAGGAGGGGACTTGAGATGGGGCCGATGGGACTGAGAGAGGCCGACTCTTGATGGGAGAAAATTTCAGAAAGAATCAAGTACTGGAAACCAAACACCGTCTCTGGGGCCAGGAATAGAGATAGCACAGGCCCATTCTTGAGTCATTTTGTGCTTTCTAAGGTGCTTAGATCTCATGGAGGCTGGCGACAGTTCTTGGCAATTAAGTCAATGTTTTATTCATCCTTGAATTCTTTAAAGCTGCAAATCAAACAGTCACGAGGTGCTTTCCTAACCAAGATCCAGACTCCTGTGTTGCAAATAACTCTGCTCTTTTGCATACCAAGCAGACCTTTCTCTGTCCCGGGAAAATGAATTTCTCCTAGCGTTCATTGCTCTAATTGCATCCGCAGCAAGTCGGACCAAATATGTTTCCAACCCGATTTGCATTATGCAAAACCTTAATCTCCCCAAGTTCCCCACATCACTGTGAAAGATTCACGGCCGCCCCCTGCCAGAAAATGCACTGTTTGATCTGCTGATCCATATAAATTAGATTTATTGGAGGGAAATAAAGGAGCCTTGATACTATAAGCTGTCAGGAAATAATCACCCGTGCGCATGTGTGCCCCATAAATTTGCTGCTTAGGAGAAAAACGGGGCAGCTGACCAAGCACGTGTTGCTGAATTTATGTCCTCGGTGCAATTATCGAAATGAGGAGGATGGTAGACTTCTATCTTTGCCGACTTCTGTGCTATCTGGGGCGGGGCTGGCCAACCCCCATGCTCCCTGAACTGGGGGCACTTGGCCTAAGGAAGGCCCTGGAAAGACAGCCGGGCTGCAGGATGCTCAGGGTTGTAGCGGGAGCCCAGCTTAAGGAATGCAGGCTCTGCTTTCTATTTGCTGTGTGACTTCGAGCAGGTAATTTACCTTCTCTAAGCTTTCATTCTTCACCTGTCATTGGGGAGATTACAACAGACGACGTGTTTGTGAGGATTAGATGAGGTCCTGGGTGGAATCAGTATTGGGCACCTTCCCCGTGCCAGGCCCCGGACTATGCTTTTGGGGTCAGTGGAGAAAAAAGGCAGGCGAGGCCCCTGCCCTCAGGAGAGAGCAGAGCAGGGAGCAAACCTGAGGCCTGGATAAGCTCAGGCAGTGAAAAGGGCGGTGGCGCATTGCCTCTGTTAAACAACCCGCTTCTCGCTGGCTCTTGCTGTTCCCGGCAGCCCACAGCACTGCATGTGCGAGAGGCAGGACGGCTTCACCCTGATCCACAGCCCCTTCTGTTTGGTGAGCAACGACTGGAATCGACAAAGCACCAGGACTGAAACTCGGTGAGGTGGGGTCACAATCCCCATTCACAGATAGGAACGCTGAGGCCAAGGAGGAGGGAGAGACTTGCCCAGCATGAGACCCACAGGCGGTGGCCGAGTGGGAGGAGACAGTGGATACTCACGTGAGTAAGATGATCAGGGATCTGACAAACCCCATGA
>NW_025803729.1:0-3253 GCF_021613505.1 Equus quagga
CCCCCAGACCCCCAAGTCATGTGCCACCCGCCTTTCACATGAAAATGTGGGAGATAGACAGACAGATGTCCACCCAACCCCCACATGGTGAAGAGCAGAGTGGGCGTTGCTGCTGGGACCAAGAAGAAGCGGCAGCTGAGGGAGGCAGTCCTGCCAGAACAGGTCACAAGGCCCTGGGGCAGCGGACAAGGGGGAGGTCACCCCACTGTTCATTTGTTCATTCATTCATTCGTTTGTTCATTCAACAAATGCTCTGGGGGCTCCCCAGTCAGAAGGTGGGGACAACAACAGTCCCCACTCAAGGGAGCTGGAAGACTCATTCTTGAAGGTGCTGGGAGCACCTGGCACAGCCTGGCTCAGACGGCCCGATCACCAGGTGCCTTGGGAGCCATGAGGGGTTCTGAGACAGGAGGATGTGACCAGATTTGGGTTCCAAAGGCATCTCTACAGCCATGTGGAGAGTGGAGCGCAGGTGGGGAGGGTGGGAGCAGGGGCCCAGGAGGCTCCCTCAAGCCACCCCTCAGGCACCCCGGGAGTGCCTGCAGTGGGCGGGGGGCTCCCCCTTCCTGGCGGGGGTCTCCACTCCCAGAATCCCACTGCTTCTCGAGGTGCTGCCCACGCAGGGTCTGGTCACGGCCCGCCCAGGGAGGAGATGCCCGCTGTGGGATGCTCCTTGTCTAAGAAGCTCCCCAAAGCCCCGTGCAGACTCCAGGAGAAGGAGAAGGGAGTTAATTCTACTCCCTCACATTCCCAGACTCTTTGCAGAGGTGAAAAAGCAAACACAGGTTTCCTGCCCCAAAGGAGCCTTAGTTTTTTCATCTGCTAAATGGGCTTGTTGGGAACACAAGAGTCCCTCGATAACAGTGAGAGAATTCTGCGGGGCTCCTGGGGCTGGAGGTCCCTGGGCACTGGGCTTCCCTGCCCGCCTCGGGAAAGCCACTACCCCAGCCCCCAGCATGAGTCTCTGTTCCCTCCTGCTGTGACACAGCCCGGCTCCGGTCTGGCCCGGCTTCTCCACCACCCCACTCTCTTATGTCTCCTGATCCCTCTCTGAAATTACGTTTGGTATTTGTTTATTTCTTTGTTCTCCATTTTCTACCAGAATGTGAGCCCCGTGAGAGCAGGGAACTTGCTGGATTGCCTGTATCTGGAGCAGCAAATCCTGGCACGTGATGGGGCTGCAGAAATATCTGTGGAGTGAATGAATGAACTGGGAGGCGAATGAACGAATAAGTGGGATTCCTGTGACCTTGGCCCTGCTCCTCGTCTGGACCCGCTGCTCCCCCTCTGAGTCGCCCGGCCACCCCAGCCTCTGTTGAGTCTCCAACACCCAGGAATCTCCCTGCCTCGGGGCCTTTGCTCTGGCTCTTCCCTCTGCCTGGAAAGCTCCTCCCCTGGATACTTCTGGCTCCTCCCTTCACTCCTTCTGGTCTCTGGGAAAACGTCACCACCTCAGGCCCTCCCTGACTGCGGACCTACGGACCTACGTCGGCAGTCGATCCGCCCTCCTGGCCTCTCTCCCCTGCTTCTCTCTTTTTGCTTTGCTTTCTGCACAGCATTTGCCATCTTCTACTCGTTCATTTCTCTGTTTCGCTTATTGTCTCTCCCTCCCCTCAGGCAGGGCAGGGAGCACCGACATTCACTTCTGTTTCCCCAGCACCTAGAATGCTGGGTCTGGCACTCAGCAGGGGCTGAGGACATATTTGCTCAAAGAATGAGACAATCAGAGGTCAGACAAAGGAGCATCCCCTGGGGGCCGGGGCAAGCAGAGAGGGCTTCCTGGAGGAGGGGACTTGAGATGGGGCCGATGGGACTGAGAGAGGCCGACTCTTGATGGGAGAAAATTTCAGAAAGAATCAAGTACTGGAAACCAAACACCGTCTCTGGGGCCAGGAATAGAGATAGCACAGGCCCATTCTTGAGTCATTTTGTGCTTTCTAAGGTGCTTAGATCTCATGGAGGCTGGCGACAGTTCTTGGCAATTAAGTCAATGTTTTATTCATCCTTGAATTCTTTAAAGCTGCAAATCAAACAGTCACGAGGTGCTTTCCTAACCAAGATCCAGACTCCTGTGTTGCAAATAACTCTGCTCTTTTGCATACCAAGCAGACCTTTCTCTGTCCCGGGAAAATGAATTTCTCCTAGCGTTCATTGCTCTAATTGCATCCGCAGCAAGTCGGACCAAATATGTTTCCAACCCGATTTGCATTATGCAAAACCTTAATCTCCCCAAGTTCCCCACATCACTGTGAAAGATTCACGGCCGCCCCCTGCCAGAAAATGCACTGTTTGATCTGCTGATCCATATAAATTAGATTTATTGGAGGGAAATAAAGGAGCCTTGATACTATAAGCTGTCAGGAAATAATCACCCGTGCGCATGTGTGCCCCATAAATTTGCTGCTTAGGAGAAAAACGGGGCAGCTGACCAAGCACGTGTTGCTGAATTTATGTCCTCGGTGCAATTATCGAAATGAGGAGGATGGTAGACTTCTATCTTTGCCGACTTCTGTGCTATCTGGGGCGGGGCTGGCCAACCCCCATGCTCCCTGAACTGGGGGCACTTGGCCTAAGGAAGGCCCTGGAAAGACAGCCGGGCTGCAGGATGCTCAGGGTTGTAGCGGGAGCCCAGCTTAAGGAATGCAGGCTCTGCTTTCTATTTGCTGTGTGACTTCGAGCAGGTAATTTACCTTCTCTAAGCTTTCATTCTTCACCTGTCATTGGGGAGATTACAACAGACGACGTGTTTGTGAGGATTAGATGAGGTCCTGGGTGGAATCAGTATTGGGCACCTTCCCCGTGCCAGGCCCCGGACTATGCTTTTGGGGTCAGTGGAGAAAAAAGGCAGGCGAGGCCCCTGCCCTCAGGAGAGAGCAGAGCAGGGAGCAAACCTGAGGCCTGGATAAGCTCAGGCAGTGAAAAGGGCGGTGGCGCATTGCCTCTGTTAAACAACCCGCTTCTCGCTGGCTCTTGCTGTTCCCGGCAGCCCACAGCACTGCATGTGCGAGAGGCAGGACGGCTTCACCCTGATCCACAGCCCCTTCTGTTTGGTGAGCAACGACTGGAATCGACAAAGCACCAGGACTGAAACTCGGTGAGGTGGGGTCACAATCCCCATTCACAGATAGGAACGCTGAGGCCAAGGAGGAGGGAGAGACTTGCCCAGCATGAGACCCACAGGCGGTGGCCGAGTGGGAGGAGACAGTGGATACTCACGTGAGTAAGATGATCAGGGATCTGACAAACCCCATGA
>NW_025803730.1:0-3550 GCF_021613505.1 Equus quagga
TCTGAGACGAGGTTGTGGTGGGAAAGGAGAGGCCCCTCTGGTGCCTTTCAGGCTGTGCTCTCTGGGTGGCACCTCTTTGACATGTCTGTGCCTGCTAGCAGTGTCTTGTTAGTTTATATATTTTGTATAGGATTTTTTTTTCCTTTGTTTCTCGTCCCATGATTATTGGATTCCTAATTCAAGTAGGTAAATTTCTGTATTGGCTTTCTTCTTATTTGTAATTTGTGTCTTTATTCTTGTTCTTTGTTTAGCGGTTACCAGGTCGTTTGTATAACACATCTCGTAGGTGAGATAGTCCTTTATCTGATAGCCTCTTATTTCCTTAAATTAAAACGTTCCATCCCTTTTCTCTTCCCCTTCTAGGTTGTCATTGTCAGATTTGTTTTTTTCCTCTTCATTTTTGTGTTGTGAGTTTGTGGCTAAAATGTCTAGGTTATATTTATTCTTGGTGTTTCTGTTCCATTTATCTTTAATGTTTTATTTAACTTTTGCTAACCTGTTCTGATGGAGAGCCGCTACTTTCTGTTATTGTCCTTCTGCTTATCTCCTTTGTTCTGGATTTTGTAACCCCTTTCCTTTTTTTGATTTTTCAGGTTTGAGGATCTTCCTGAGCATTTCTTGAAAAGGAGATCTTATGGCAATGAACTCCCTTAACTTTTGTTTATCTGGGAAAGATTTTATTTCTCCATGATATTTGAAAGATATTTTTGCTGGGTAGAGTATTCTTGGCTGCAGGTTTTTGTCCTTCAGAGTTTTGAATATTTCATTCCAATCTTCCAATCTCTTTTGCCCTGTAAGGTATCTCCTGAGAAATCTGCTGATAGCCTTATGGGGGTTCCTTTGTAGGTTATTTTCTTCTTCCTTGCTGCCCTTAGTATTTTGTCTTTGTCGTTGACTTTTCCTAGCTTCACTACTATATGCCTTGGGGTTGGTCTTCTTACATTGATAAAGTTTGGAGGTCTATTGGCTTCTGTCACATGAAGTTCCATCTCTCTTCCCAAGTTTGGAAAGTTCTCAGCCATTATTTCTTTGAACAGGCCTTCTGCCCCGTTCTCCTTCTCTTCTCCCGCTGGTATACCTATAATCCTTATATTGCATCTCCTAATTGAGTCAGATAATTCTCGGGGAATTTCTTCATTTCTTTTTAGTCTTAGTTCTCTCTCCTCCTCTGTCTGTAGCATTTCTATATTTCTATCCTCCAAATTGCTAATTCTGTCCTCCATATTATGTTCTGAGAGTCCAGATTTTTCTTAATCTCCTCCATTGTGTTCTTCATCTCTAGTATTTCTAATTGGTTCTTCTTTATAGTATCAAGCTCTTTTGTGACATAGCTCCTGAACTCATTGAGTTGTCTATCTGATTTCTCTTTTAACTCATTGAGTTTTTTAATAATGGCTGTTTTCAAATTGTCACTTAGGTTATAGATTTCATTGTCTTTGGGATTGTTTTCTGGGTACTTATCATTTTCCTTCTGTTCTGGAGATTTAATATATTTTTTCATACTGCTTGATGGCGTGGATTTGTGCCTCTGCATAGAGATAGAGTTTAGTTGCTGCTTCCACTTGTTGCAACTGTTGTGTTGGGGGGAGAAGCTGTTTAGCCTGCACCAACAAGGAACCCTGTCAGCTGTTACTGACTGGACCTGGGCCCCTCCTCATAGTCACAGTGGTCCTGTGGGGTCCCTCGTCAGTTGTGGAGGCAATTGCAAGGGGGCCTCAGCCTGCTGGTTCCTACTGTTGCAGACCACCTAGATGCGTTCCCTCCTTGGGGTCTGCAGCAGTATTATGGGCTTTCCCAGCAGCTGGGAGCAGGATCACCTATAATCGCAGCTGTGTCACTGTCAGAGCCCACAAGATCATGCTTGTCCACTATAGGTCCCAGCAGAGCTATGGTATCTTCTGCAGTCCGTGGTTAGCTCACCTTGCTATGCTACTTTTGCCCCAGGGCCTTCCAGCCTTGTGATTGCCAGTTGGGATCTCTCCACTAGTGCTCTGCAGAGGCTTCCTCTGAGGCTGCTGTGGGAACCTGGAGTTCCCCCCTGGGACACATAGCCATTCCACTGAAACTCCACACAGCCCCCAAGCATGCCCACGGGAACTCTGGGTGCCTCTTGCAACATCCCATGCACAGCTGGAGTCCGTGGGCCCAGCAGTGGCTGGCAGGCTGGTGCCCTGCCAGGGAATCTGCTCCCTGGCAGTTTCTCAGTGTTCTGAATGCTGGGTGGGGCCTCCTTGTTAATGGCGAGCAGAGGTTTTCCCCGCTGGCGGGTGCAGAACACTGCAGTTTCCCCCTGGGCAGTGGAGCTTGGTGCTGGAGCTCCACAGAGCCCCCAAGCACATCCACGGGAAGTCTGAGTGCCTCTTGTACCCTCCCATGCACAGCCGGAGTCTGTGGGCCTGGCAGCGGCTGGCAGGCCAGTGCCCTGCCAGGGAATCAGCTCCCTGGGAGCTTCCCAATGTTCTGAATGCTGGGAGGGCCTCTCTGCTAATGGCAAGCAGAGGCTTTCCCTGCTGGCAGGTGCGGGACCCTGGAGTTTCCCCCTGGGCTTAGGTGTAATTGTGGGGGGCTTAGGTAGGGCTGTTGTCACCTGTTTCCACCGTCACTCTGCCGGTGAGTGCACACTCCTGCCCTTGGTGCATGGCAATGCTATGGGGGAGTCTGCTGGAAGAGAGCCTCTGCAAGTACTAGGCTGTCATGGGGTCAGGGGTCGGAGAGTTTTCACCTATCTCCACCTCCTCCCGGGGGGAAGTCCATCCACCTTCCAATGTATAGCATCACGGGTCTCTCAGGCGTCTTGAGATGCTATCTGGATATCCTTTGTTAACCAGTGAATGTCCAATTAGTTGTAGATTCGAAGGGGAAGAGACAAAGAAGACTACTCACTCCACCATCTTGGTCCTGCCTCCCTTTATATAGGACTTTATTTAGGATTTTACATTTTTATATTAGATTTGAGTTGGCTAACCAGTGGTACTAGAATAAAAATATTAAGAAATAACACAAAGTAAGAATCAGGCTAAATGGAATGTCCAGCCATAGGGAGAAGTGAAATGCAGGTTTTCAGGCTGTGTGACTTGCACAGTTGTTGTGAGTGGGCCATGCGTTTGTGAGGTTTCTGGAAGGTAACTTAAGAAAGGAAATGTAATCTAAGCATGAGAGGAAAAATTCATCGGTTACTATGGAGGCAAAAATTTCTCAGGGCTTAGCTCCCCCCGGGGGCTGCACAGACAACAGGAGATGTCGACAACAGCAGCCTCAACAACATCTTATGCCAAAATCAGAGCAGATTTCTAGCCTCTTGTTTCTTGGCATGTGACTTCCAGACCCTGGTGTTAATGGTACCCTGCCAATTTGGGTCAATGTGGTCCAAATACACAGCTTTCTATGGCTATATTGACTGTGGTTTGGGACAGTGACAACTAAATTCACCTATGCCAAGCCGAAGGACACATGATTTTTGAAGGACATTCCAAAGACAGCACACAGTGCTTCCTGTTGTGCCTGGGAAGATGTGAGGAGGACGGGCTGCATCTTATTCCTGGCTTGAATT
>NW_025803731.1:0-3357 GCF_021613505.1 Equus quagga
GGGCACAACAGGAAGCACTGTGTGCTGTCTTTGGAATGTCCTTCAAAAATCATGTGTCCTTCGGCTTGGCATAGGTGAAGTTAGTTGTCACTGTCCCAAACCACAGTCAATATAGCCATAGAAAGCTGTGTATTTGGACCACATTGACCCAAAGTGGCAAGGTACCATTAACACTAGGGTCTGGAAGTCACATGCCAAGAAACAAGAAGCTAGACACCTGCTCTGACTTTGGCATAAGATGTTGTTGAGGCTGCTGTTGATGACATCTTCTGTTGTCCCTGCAGCCCCTGGGGGTAGCTAAGCCCTGAGAAATCTTTGCCTCCACGGTAACCAATGAATTTTTCCTCTCATGCTTAGATTACATTTCCTTTTTCAAGTTACCTTCCAGAAACCTCACAAACACATGGCCCACTCACAACTACTGTGCAAGTCACACAGCCTGAAAACCTGCATTCCACTTCTCCCCATGGCTGGACATTCCATTTATCCTGATTCTTACTTTGTGTTATTTCTTAATATTTTGATTCTAGTACCACTTGTTAGCCAACTCAAATCTAATATAAAAAATTTAAAATCCTATATAAAGGAAGGCAGGACCAAGATGGCAGAGTGAGTAGTCTTCTTTGTCTCTCCCCCTTTGAATCTACAACTAATTGGGCATTCACTGGTTAACAAAGGATATCCAGATAGCATCTCAAGATGCCTGAGAGACCTGTGCTGCTGTACATTGGAACACAGACAGACTTCCCCCCAGGAGGAGGTGGAGATAGGTGAAAACTCTCTGAACCCAGACCCCCGAACAGCCTAGTACCTGCAAGAGGCTGTCTTCCAGTGGACTCCCCCATAGCATCGCCACGCACCAAGGGCGGGAGTGTGCACTCACCAGTGGAGCGATGGTGGAAACAGGTGACAACAGCCCTACCTAAGCCCCCCCACGATTACACCTAAGCCCAGGAGGAAACTCCAGGGTCTTGCACCCACCAGCAGGGAAAGCCTCTGCTTGCCATTAGCAGAGAGGCCCCACCCAGCATTCAGAACATTGGGAAGCTCCCAGGGAGCAGATTCCCTGGCAGGGCACCAGACCACCTGCCGCTGCAGGGCCCACGGACTCTGGTTGTGCATGGGATGGTGCAAGAGGCACCCAGAGTTACCATGGGTATGCTTGGGGGCTGTGTGGAGCTCCAGTGGAACGGCTACATGGCCTGGGGGGAACTCCAGGTTCCCACAGCAGCCTCAGCGAAAGCCTCTGCACAGCACTGGTGGAGAGGTCCTGACCAGCAATCACAAGGCTGGAAGGTGCTGGGGCAAAAGTAGCACAGCTAGGTGAGCTAACCACAGACTGCAGAAGATACCCATAGCTCTGCTGGGACCTATAGTGGACAAGTGTGATCTTGTGGGCTCTGGCAGTGACAGAGCTGCAATTACAGGTGATCCTGCTCCCGGCTGCTTGGAAAGCCCATAACACCACTGCAGAACACAAGGAGGGAGCGCGTCTAGGTGGTCTGCAACAGTAGGTACCAGCAGCCTGAGGCCTCCTTGCGATAGCCCCCACAACCGATGAGGGACCCCACAGGACCACTGTTACTACAAGGAGGGGCCCAGATCCAGTCAGTAACAGCTGACAGGGTTCCTGGTTGGTGCAGTCTAAACAGCTGCTCCCCCCACACACACCAGTTGCCACAAGTGGAAGCAGCGACTGAACTCTATCTCTATGTGGAGGCACAAATCCACACCATAAAGCAGTATCAAAAAATATATTAAATCTCCAGAACAGAAGGAAAATGTTAAGTACCCAGAAAACAATCCCAAAGACAATGAAATCTATAACCTAAATGACAATTATTTCAAAACGGCCATTATTAAAAAACTCAACAAGTTAAAAGAGAATTCAGATAGACAACTCAATGAGTTCAGGAGCTATGTCACAAAAGAGCTTGATACTATAAAGAAGAACCAATTAGAAATACTGGAGATGAAGAACACAATGGAGGAGATTAAGAAAAATCTGGACTCTCTGAACAGTAGGGTCGATAATATGGAGGACAGAATTAGCAATTTGGAAGCTAGGAATATAGAAATGCTGCAGACAGAGGAGGAGAGAGAACTAAGACTAAAAAGAAATGAAGAAACTCTCCAAGAATTATCCAACTCAATTAGGAGATGCAACATAGGAGATACCAGAGGGAGAAGAGAAGAAGGGGGCAGAAGGCCTGTTCAAAGAAATAATGGCTGAGAACTTTCCAAACTTGGGAAGAGAGATGGAACTTCATGTGACAGAAGCCAATAGACCTCCAAACTTTATCAATGTAAGACCAACTCCAAGGCATATAGTAGTGAAGCTAGCAAAAATCAACGACAAAGAGAAAATACTAAGGCCAGCCAGGCAGAAGAAAATAACCTACATAGGAACCCCCATAAGGCTATCAGCAGATTTCTCAGGAGATACCTTACAGGCTAGAAGAGATTGGAATGAAATATTCAAAACTCTAAAGGACAAAAACCTGCAGCCAAGAATACTCTACCCAGTGAAAATATCCTTCAAATACAATGGAGAAATAAAAACTTTCCCAGATAAACAAAAGTTAAGGGAGTTTATTGCCATAAGACCTCCTCTTCAAGAAATGCTCAGGAAGACCCTCATACCCGAAAAACCAAAAAAAGGAAAGGGCTTACAAAATCCAGAACAAAGGAGATAAGCAGAAGGACAATAACAGAAAGTAGCAGCTCTCCATCAGAACAGGTTAGCAAAAGTTAAATAAAACATTAACAATAAATGGAACAGAAACACCAAGAATAAATATAACCTAGTCATTTTAACCACAAACTCACAACACAAAAAGGAAGAGGAAAAAAAATCTGTTAATAACAACCTAGAAGGGGAAGAGAAAAGGGATGGAACGTTTTAATTTAAGGAAATAAGTGGCTATCAGAAAAAGGACTATCTCATCTACCAGATGTGTTATACAAACCACCTGGTAACCACTAAACAAATAACAAGAATAAAGACACAAATTACAAATAAGAAGAAAGCCAATACAGAAATTTACCTACTTGAATTAGGAATCCAAAAGTCATGGGATGAGAAACAAAGGAAAAAAAATCCTATATAAAAGACACAAACTAACAAGATACCACTAGCAGGCACAGCCATGTGAAAGAGGCACCACCCAGAGAGCACAGCCTGAAGGGCAGCAGAGGGGCCTCTCCTTCCCCACCACAACCTCGTCTCAGAGGCACGATAATTCACCATCTGAAATTCACTCATTTAGCAAAACCACTTCCATCTCTTCTTGGTAGATAAAGCAAATAGACTTGGGAGGGATGCCTCACTGTCATCCCTGCAAAGAGTTTACTATG
>NW_025803732.1:0-3357 GCF_021613505.1 Equus quagga
CATAGTAAACTCTTTGCAGGGATGACAGTGAGGCATCCCTCCCAAGTCTATTTGCTTTATCTACCAAGAAGAGATGGAAGTGGTTTTGCTAAATGAGTGAATTTCAGATGGTGAATTATCGTGCCTCTGAGACGAGGTTGTGGTGGGGAAGGAGAGGCCCCTCTGCTGCCCTTCAGGCTGTGCTCTCTGGGTGGTGCCTCTTTCACATGGCTGTGCCTGCTAGTGGTATCTTGTTAGTTTGTGTCTTTTATATAGGATTTTTTTTCCTTTGTTTCTCATCCCATGACTTTTGGATTCCTAATTCAAGTAGGTAAATTTCTGTATTGGCTTTCTTCTTATTTGTAATTTGTGTCTTTATTCTTGTTATTTGTTTAGTGGTTACCAGGTGGTTTGTATAACACATCTGGTAGATGAGATAGTCCTTTTTCTGATAGCCACTTATTTCCTTAAATTAAAACGTTCCATCCCTTTTCTCTTCCCCTTCTAGGTTGTTATTAACAGATTTTTTTTCCTCTTCCTTTTTGTGTTGTGAGTTTGTGGTTAAAATGACTAGGTTATATTTATTCTTGGTGTTTCTGTTCCATTTATTGTTAATGTTTTATTTAACTTTTGCTAACCTGTTCTGATGGAGAGCTGCTACTTTCTGTTATTGTCCTTCTGCTTATCTCCTTTGTTCTGGATTTTGTAAGCCCTTTCCTTTTTTTGGTTTTTCGGGTATGAGGGTCTTCCTGAGCATTTCTTGAAGAGGAGGTCTTATGGCAATAAACTCCCTTAACTTTTGTTTATCTGGGAAAGTTTTTATTTCTCCATTGTATTTGAAGGATATTTTCACTGGGTAGAGTATTCTTGGCTGCAGGTTTTTGTCCTTTAGAGTTTTGAATATTTCATTCCAATCTCTTCTAGCCTGTAAGGTATCTCCTGAGAAATCTGCTGATAGCCTTATGGGGGTTCCTATGTAGGTTATTTTCTTCTGCCTGGCTGGCCTTAGTATTTTCTCTTTGTCGTTGATTTTTGCTAGCTTCACTACTATATGCCTTGGAGTTGGTCTTACATTGATAAAGTTTGGAGGTCTATTGGCTTCTGTCACATGAAGTTCCATCTCTCTTCCCAAGTTTGGAAAGTTCTCAGCCATTATTTCTTTGAACAGGCCTTCTGCCCCCTTCTTCTCTTCTCCCTCTGGTATCTCCTATGTTGCATCTCCTAATTGAGTTGGATAATTCTTGGAGAGTTTCTTCATTTCTTTTTAGTCTTAGTTCTCTCTCCTCCTCTGTCTGCAGCATTTCTATATTCCTAGCTTCCAAATTGCTAATTCTGTCCTCCATATTATCGACCCTACTGTTCAGAGAGTCCAGATTTTTCTTAATCTCCTCCATTGTGTTCTTCATCTCCAGTATTTCTAATTGGTTCTTCTTTATAGTATCAAGCTCTTTTGTGACATAGCTCCTGAACTCATTGAGTTGTCTATCTGAATTCTCTTTTAACTTGTTGAGTTTTTTAATAATGGCCGTTTTGAAATAATTGTCATTTAGGTTATAGATTTCATTGTCTTTGGGATTGTTTTCTGGGTACTTAACATTTTCCTTCTGTTCTGGAGATTTAATATATTTTTTGATACTGCTTTATGGTGTGGATTTGTGCCTCCACATAGAGATAGAGTTCAGTCGCTGCTTCCACTTGTTGCAACTGGTGTGTGTGGGGGGAGCAGCTGTTTAGACTGCACCAACCAGGAACCCTGTCAGCTGTTACTGACTGGATCTGGGCCCCTCCTTGTAGTAACAGTGGTCCTGTGGGGTCCCTCATCGGTTGTGGGGGCTATCGCAAGGAGGCCTCAGGCTGCTGGTACCTACTGTTGCAGACCACCTAGACGCGCTCCCTCCTTGTGTTCTGCAGTGGTGTTATGGGCTTTCCAAGCAGCCGGGAGCAGGATCACCTGTAATTGCAGCTCTGTCACTGCCAGAGCCCACAAGATCACACTTGTCCACTATAGGTCCCAGCAGAGCTATGGGTATCTTCTGCAGTCTGTGGTTAGCTCACCTAGCTGTGCTACTTTTGCCCCAGCACCTTCCAGCCTTGTGATTGCTGGTCAGGACCTCTCCACCAGTGCTGTGCAGAGGCTTTCGCTGAGGCTGCTGTGGGAACCTGGAGTTCCCCCCAGGCCATGTAGCCGTTCCACTGGAGCTCCACACAGCCCCCAAGCATACCCATGGTAACTCTGGGTGCCTCTTGCACCATCCCATGCACAACCAGAGTCCGTGGGCCCTGCAGCGGCAGGTGGTCTGGTGCCCTGCCAGGGAATCTGCTCCCTGGGAGCTTCCCAATGTTCTGAATGCTGGGTGGGGCCTCTCTGCTAATGGCAAGCAGAGGCTTTCCCTGCTGGTGGGTGCAAGACCCTGGAGTTTCCTCCTGGGCTTAGGTGTAATCGTGGGGGGGCTTAGGTAGGGCTGTTGTCACCTGTTTCCACCATCGCTCCACTGGTGAGTGCACACTCCCGCCCTTGGTGCGTGGCGATGCTATGGGGGAGTCCACTGGAAGACAGCCTCTTGCAGGTACTAGGCTGTTCGGGGGTCTGGGTTCAGAGAGTTTTCACCTATCTCCACCTCCTCCTGGGGGGAAGTCTGTCTGTGTTCCAATGTACAGCAGCACAGGTCTCTCAGGCATCTTGAGATGCTATCTGGATATCCTTTGTTAACCAGTGAATGCCCAATTAGTTGTAGATTCAAAGGGGGAGAGACAAAGAAGACTACTCACTCTGCCATCTTGGTCCTGCCTTCCTTTATATAGGATTTTAAATTTTTTATATTAGATTTGAGTTGGCTAACAAGTGGTACTAGAATCAAAATATTAAGAAATAACACAAAGTAAGAATCAGGATAAATGGAATGTCCAGCCATGGGGAGAAGTGGAATGCAGGTTTTCAGGCTGTGTGACTTGCACAGTAGTTGTGAGTGGGCCATGTGTTTGTGAGGTTTCTGGAAGGTAACTTGAAAAAGGAAATGTAATCTAAGCATGAGAGGAAAAATTCATTGGTTACCGTGGAGGCAAAGATTTCTCAGGGCTTAGCTACCCCCAGGGGCTGCAGGGACAACAGAAGATGTCATCAACAGCAGCCTCAACAACATCTTATGCCAAAGTCAGAGCAGGTGTCTAGCTTCTTGTTTCTTGGCATGTGACTTCCAGACCCTAGTGTTAATGGTACCTTGCCACTTTGGGTCAATGTGGTCCAAATACACAGCTTTCTATGGCTATATTGACTGTGGTTTGGGACAGTGACAACTAACTTCACCTATGCCAAGCCGAAGGACACATGATTTTTGAAGGACATTCCAAAGACAGCACACAGTGCTTCCTGTTGTGCCC
>NW_025803733.1:0-6918 GCF_021613505.1 Equus quagga
TGTGGATGTGAAGCTGGTTCCAAAGATTATTAAGTGCCCTGTTTATCCTCCAGGGTTTGGAAATATAGAACACAAGAAAGATGTGATTGGAATAACCCAACTTGTAGCTGCTAAAGGAGGTATACGATCAGTCAGTGTGGACGTAGCAGCCTCTCCACTATGGATAATGACGGAAACTAGACCCCAATCAGACACGTGAAGGACCCCCTGAGCGTAACTAAACAGAAGAATTGGGGGCCATAGAATTGGGATCTTGAACTCCCCCGAGGAAACAAGGAATTGTCTAGACAATAAGAGAAGGTTTACCACTAAATTTTATAGGATAGCAACAAATCGGGGACATGTTCTTACTAACAGTATTTCTTACTAACAGCATTATGCTATTACCTGCTATGTAGTACATTTATCTTATCTAGTAATACATTTATCTTATCTAGTGAGCTTGGAAAGACACGGATGCGGGGAAATTTCAAATGAGAAGCAGAAGGCAGACGGCTTATAATGTGGCCTTGTAATACATTTAATTAACATGCTGTCCTGCTCCCTTGCACAGGCTTCTGGGAGCACCAACCAAGAGGCATTCCTTCCTAAAGGCATTAAGGGACGATATGCCCATCTCCTTGGTCCACAGGAGACACACAGGGTAGACAGATCCACGGGTGAAAGGAGCCCACGAAGGTGCAGTAAGGGCTTTTCTGACTTCTCCCCCAGAACGTGGGACCCAGAAACCAAAATGCGAACACAACGTTAGGAACGCTGGCCTCCAAGCAACCTGCAGGCCCCTGACATCCCGCCCCGCCTCCCCCACTGCGCCACCAGAGACGCCGAAGGCGAAGCTCAAGCGCGTCCCTCCCAGAGCGCTCGAGCCTGCCGCTCCCCGCACGCCCTGCTCCGGGAGGCCCCCGTCCCCACGCGTTTCCCGGAGCAGCTGCTCCTCTCACTGCCACAGCACGCGGTGCCTGGACCCCTCTAGCGTGGCCTCTAACCCACTCTGGGGCGAAGGGACGGCAAGGATGTGGACTCTGAGAAGCGGGTAGTAACGCGTGTCCTTTTCTACAGGGCCGCCCCCGGAGACTTCGCCGTTCAAGAGAAGGAACTTCCAAGCCTGCTCTGGACTTGGTCCGCGGAGCCCGGGTCCTGCAGACGCCGAGGGGGTCCTCCCGGCCGAGCCTGCGTGGTCAGTCGCTCCGCCTGCGGTCCCCATGGTAACCCTGAGCCGGGGACCAGCGGAGCGGACCCGGCGTCGGAAGGGGGACGAGCTCATCCGGGGGACAGGCTCCAGGGCGGGGCTCCGGTGAAATTCTCAGTCGCCTGGGACCCGGGCCAGGGGCCAGCGCCGCCGCCCCCGCGCCGCCCCGCCCCGCCCGGACCCGGCGGCTCCCGCGGGGACCACCGACCCGAGGGCGGAGCGCAGGGGCCGGGCCGAGGACCGAGGCGGGGACCCGCCAGGACCCGGCGGCTCCGGCGGGGGCCACTGACCCGAGGGCGGAGCGCGGGAGCCGGGCAGGAGGACTGAGGCGGCGGCCCGCCCGGCCCCGGCGGCTCCCGCGGGGGACCACTGACCTGAGGGCGGAGCGCGGGGGCCGGACAGGAGGACTGAGGCGGGGACCCGCCCGGACCCGGCGGCTCCCGCGGGGGGCCACTGACCTGAGGGCGGAGCGCGGGGCCGGGCAGGAGGACTGAGGCGGCGGCCTGCCGTCCGGGGCCAAGCGGCGAGCGCGGAGGACGCCTGCCAACCTTTCCGACCGCCGCGTTCCGGCCGCTTCCGCCCGCCAAGGAATCAAACCTCCCGGGCCGGAAGGGGCGGGGCCGGAAGGGGCGGGGCGGGCGGCGGCGCTCGGTCGCCTAGGAGCTGCGAGGCCTGGCAGCGGGCTGGGAGGGCCAGGCGGCCTCGGGCTGCTGAGGGGTGACTGAAGCCTTTGGTGCTAGAACTGGGGTAGCCCCCCGCGGGGCACAGGAAGATTTTCCAGGTGGCGGGGAAAAGTTCCCACATAGCTCAACTTTCTTACGTTGTTTCCTACAATTGATCTGCAGAGAAGTCGCTAGTAGTCACCGTTCTCGTGTTCACCCTCCCCTTGCCCAGTGGCCCTTCTCCCACCCAACAAAAGACAAGTACACCTCTCCCCTCCCCAAATCTTACCAAAATGTGCTGCCACAAAAAATAAAACCCTCCCAGGGGCCAAATTGATTGTCCCTTAGATAACTCAAGGTACTGTAAATACCAACCCAGCATCGTAATAGAAGTCTTCCTATTTTACTGTTCAGTCATTATTTGTGTAATTTTCATCATGAATTACGGTTTGTAATAACTCGATCCAGAAGAAAAAAATTAAAAAATTATAGCCATGGGAAAAAAAATATTAAATATAAATTTATATATGTATTTTATTTGTTTATCTTTTTGCTGAGGAAAATTCATTCTGAGCTAACATCTGTGCCAATCTTCCTCTATTTTTAGTGTGTGGGCTGCCAGCACAGCATGGCTGCTAACAGAACAGTGTAGGTCCGCACCTGGGAACTAAACCTGCACCACCAAAGCCAGGGCACTTAACCACTAAGCCACTAGGGCTGCCCCTGTATAGGTCTATTTTAAATAGACTTTGTATTTTTGAGTAGTGTTAGGTTTACAGCTGATTTAAGGGCACGGTACAGAGATTTCCCCAAACCCTCTGCCCCCACACATGTGTAGACTCTCCCATTATCAGTATCCTCCATCAGAGTGGTTACATCTGTTGTAACTGATGAACCTATGTTGACACACTGTCAGCCAAAGACCGTAGTTTACATTAGGGTTCCCTCTGGCAGTGCACACTTTATGGGTCTGGACAAATGTACAATGACATGTAGCCACCATTATGGTATTATACAGTCACTTCACTGCCTTAAAGCTCCTCTGCTCCACCTACCTGTGAGGCGATATAGTGTTATATATGTATTTTTATTGCAATGAAGTACGATAGAGTGCTCCATAAAAGATTTTCAAGCAAAAAAAAAAAAACCATTAAATTAAGATAATGTTCTTTGGAATGGAAATATCAGCAAGGAAAAAGGAGGGAAAATGAGCAAATGTTAAAAAAGAGGTTGTGTATTTCTTTAGTGGATGATGATGGGTATCAAATCACCCTGGTATTTCTAATCCACTGGTTATCTTTCTTTCTTTCTTTCTTTCTTTCCTTCCTTCTTCCTCCCTCTCTCTCTCTCTCTCCCTCTCTCTCTCTCTCTTTCTCTCTCTCTCTCTTTCTCTCTTGCCTTTCTTGGCTAACATCTATTGCCAATTTTCCTCTTTTGGCTTGAGGAAGATTGGCCCCGAGCTAACATCTGTGCCAGTCTTCCTCTATTTTGTATGTGGTACACTGCCACAGCATGGCTTGATGAGCAGTGTGTAGGTCTGTGCCTGGCATCTGAACCCAAAAACCCAGGGCCACTGAAGCAGAGCATGCAAACTTAACCACTATACCACCAGGCCAGCCCCCATTGGTTATCTTTAAAGAAGTGATGTTACAGCTTTACTTTTGGAGGTTTACAATAACCAAGCTTTTTAAAAAACAATTTTACAATGATCCAAAAATTACAACATTTGTGACTATTCAAAATTATGATGAGAAAATTTAGATGTCTACTTAAAGTTTTTCAAAGTTATTCTGAGTGTACTTACTCAAAAGAGTTTAACTATTACTGAATTAAGGGGAATAATTATGCCCCAGGAGAAAATAGTCCAGTGCATGGAGGCACGGCTCTGAGCTGCAGGGCCCGACCTGAAAGAAGAGCCTGCGGACCTATTTCCTCAAATGGGCAGTAAAGAAGTTGGATGTGATTCTGCTGCTCCCTGTTTCATGAGTCACTAACTGAGTGGGTCAGGCCATTTGGGATGTAGCATCCTTGCCAATAATAACACCATTAACAGCAATAATAAAACGCACTACTGGGGCCGGCCCGATGGTGCGTTCCGTTTTGGTGTCCCGGGTTCGGCGGCTTGGATCCCAGGTGAGGACATGGCACTGCTTGGCAAGGCCATGCTGTGGTAGGCGTCCCACATATAAAGTAGAGGAAGATGGGCATGGATGTTAGCTCAGGACCAGGCTTCCTCAGCAAAAAGAGGAGGATTAGCAGCAGATGTTAGCTCAGGGCGCATCTTCCTCAAAAAAAGTAAAAAAAAAAAACCGCACTACGATTTTTCGAACAATTAATGTGCACTTACATGCATCATCTCTATGAGCAAAGGTCTTCCCCTCTCACAAGGGTAGTTTGTGCTGTTTATTCTTTCATCAGTCACCAGTGTCCACCCTATGCCAGACTCGATTCAGGGCCAGAGAAAGGAGGAAAAGAGATGTGGCTTCCGCCCAAGGTAGCTCAAAGACAGATTCACAGACAACCAACTCCAACAACGGGCCAAACGGAAGTACTGAATACAAGCGCATGCAGCCCCGCTGGTTAGAGCTCAGAGGGGAGCAATTATTTCTGACCAGGGGAGTGAAGTATTTTGTCCTGGAGTTAGGCCCCGAATAAAATGGAAAAATTTGAGAAGGTAAGAGTATTTCCCAGAGGAAGCTATCTGTGCAGAAGCACAGAGGCAAGAAAGCACAAGTCTCCTCGGAGAAGGGCATGTGGGTGTGGCAAGAAAGGAAAAGTGGGTAATCGCAGGACCCATTGTGAAGGGCCATGTGTGCCAGGCTGGAGTTGGCAGGGGTGCTGACCAGAAAAGGGAGATGAGCAGATGTGCATTTCAGAAGGAGCCCAAGCAGCCACTCTGCCGGCATGGGAGGATCACGGCCTGGCAAGGCAGGGTGGCAGCTGTGCTTCTCTGGTGGCAGGATGAATGCCTGAATGTCAGCACTACATGTGGCCAGGGCATCAGTGGGGACGGGAAGCAAAGGCTTCAGTCCATTCAGGGCAATGCTGTTTCCCTTCCAAGGCGGTCCAGGTTAGCTGGCCTCAAGCTATAAACCACGCCCTGATTCTTATATCCAATCCATGAGAAAATGGGAAGCCACACAAAACTCAGTTCGTGGCCACAGTCCTGCTGGAAAAAGAGATAGACTTAAAAACCTATTAAAAATACTTCAGGAATTTGAATTTGAAAACTACTTTGGGAATTTGTTAAATTTCCTAATTTTGGCAGTTGAACTGTGGTTATCTAAGACAATGCCCTCGTTCTTGGGAAAACATGGAGAGAGAGAGAGTGAGAGGAAAGAAGAAGAACGATGATGATGCTGATAGGACAAAATATAGAATTAGTGAATCTGGGCAAAGTGTATGTGGGAGTTCCTTGTTCTGTTCTATTCCTGCAACTTTCCAGTAAGTTTGAAGTTACATCAAAATAAAAAGTAACAAAAAATGTCAGGAATATGTTTCTTAATTCTGCTCGTTCCTTAGCACCTACCACAATACTTTAACATTACTATAAACGAACGCTGATTTATCTCTTGAGTTTCCAATCTCTGCTAGACACTGTACCAGGGGTTGCATATACATCATTCCTAATCCTGCAGAGTATGTATTCCTACTCCCACTTTACAGATGAGGAAACTGAGGCTCAAGAAGTTTAGGTGTCTGGTAAGAAGCAGAGCCAGGGGTCCGAAGCCCAGGCTTTTTCTGCTGTAGTTCTCAGTTAATGTTTGCTGAACTGAACATGAGAGAAACTTGAACACTTAAAATTTAAGGCACCATACAAATATAAGGGCTTTATGTATTAATGAGAATGATGATGACCACTCTGATCTAAAGAGCACCCTCATCAATAGGCAAAAGCTAAATGTTGTACAATGGAATACTACTCAACCAATTTTTCAAAAGAATTAGGTAAGTATACTCCACTAGGGTTGCTAGACAAAATGGCAACATACTAGTAACATCTTTATACTAAAAAGTTACCCATTATTTATCCAAAATTCAGATCTAACTGGGCATCTTCTGTTTTTATTTGCTATATCTGGTGACCCTAAATGCCATGGAAGGATGTCTGTTTTTCTGTGTTTTTGTGTGTGGTTTTTTTGAGGAAGATTAGCCCTGAGCTAACATCTGTCACCAATCCTCCTCTTTTTGCTGAGGGAGACTGGCCCTGAGCTAACACCCATGCCCATCTTCCTCTATTTTATATGTGGGATGCCTACCACAACATGGCATGACAAGCAGTGCCATGTCCGCACCCGGGATCTGAACTGGCGAACCCAGGGCCACCAATGCAGAATGTGCGAACTTAACCGCTGTGCGGCCAGGCCGGCCCCAAGATGTCTGTTTTCTAAGTGAAAAAAATAAGCTACTGACATAGGTAAGTAGCATAGCCCCATTTTTGTTTAGAAATATGTGTAAGTACAGGAAAAAGTCTGGAAGGATATACATTATAGTGTTAACATTCCCTCTAGAAAATGGAATTAGGGTAAGCCGTGGAGAGAAGACTCAGTTTTCACTTTCCATACTACTATATTGCATGTATTTTTAATTGAAATTTTTATTGAGATAATTATAGATTCACATGCAATAGTAAGAAATAATGCAGAGAAATTCCTTATATGCTTTGCTCTGTTTCTCTCTAAATAAGAAAAAAAAACCTTTTGTCTGTTGTACTACTCACACTGAACACTTCTCCCACACCAGCTGGGTGTCTACAATTCAATTCAATTCTGACACTACCTGTGTGGAGTTAGCATTAAAGCGCACAGGTTCAGGGCTCAGTCCCACAAGACTGCCCCCACTTCAGGTGCCAATCACAAGCCTGAGCCTCCTGTACTTTTCACCAACTGGCTACACATCAAGGGTCCCATGACCCCTCCTCAGGTTTGATCACTTGTTAGGGCAGCTCACAGAACTCAGGAAAACAGTTCACTTACCAGATTACTGATTAATTATGAAAGGATACAACTCAGGATCAGCCAAATGGAAGAGATGCCTAGGGCAAGGTATGTGGGAAGGGGCACAGAG
>NW_025803734.1:0-3808 GCF_021613505.1 Equus quagga
CTCTGTGCCCCTTCCCACATACCTTGCCCTAGGCATCTCTTCCATTTCGCTGATGCTGAGTTGTATCCTTTCATAATTAATCAGTAATCTGGTAAGTAAACTGTTTTCCTGAGTTCTGTGAGCTGCTCTAGCAAATGATCAAATCCGAGGAGGGGCCATGGGACCCTTCATTTATGGCCAGTTGGTCAGAGTACAAGAGGCTCAGACTTTTGATTGGCACCTGAAGTGGGGGCAGTTTTGTGGGACTGAGCCCTTAACTTGTGGGGTTAAATGCTACCTCTAGATAGGTAGTATCAGAATTGAATTGAATTGTAGACACCCGGCTGGTGTTGGAGAAGTGTTCAGTGTGAGTAGTACAACAGACAAGAGTTTTTCTTTTTCTTATTTAGAGGGGAGACTGAGCATGCATATAAAGACTCTCTGCATTATTTCTTACTAATGCGTGTGAATCTATAATTATCTCAATAAGAATATCAATAAGAAATACATGCAGGGGCTGGCTCCGTGGCCGAATGGTTAAGTTCTCATGCTCCACTGCGGCGGCCCAGGGTTCAGATCCTGGGCGCGGACATGGCACCGCTCGTCAGGTCACGTTGAGGCGGTGTCCCACATCCCACAACTAGAAGGACCTGCAACTAAGATATACAACTGTGTACGGGGGCGGGGTTGGGGAGATGAAGCAGAAAAAAAAAAAAAAGAAAGATTGGCAACAGTTGTTAGCCCAGGTGCCAATCTTTAAAAAAAAACAAAGAAATACATGCAATATAGTAGTACAGAAAGTGAAAACTGAATCTTCTCTCCATGCTTTACCCTAATTCTATTTTCTAGAGGGAATGTTAACATTATAATGTATATCTTTCCAGACTTTTTCCTGTACTTACACGTGTTTCTAAACAGAAATGGGGCTGTGCTATTTAACTATGTCAGTAGCTTATTTTCTTAATTTAAAAAACAGACATCCTTCCATGGCCTTTAGGGTCACCAGATATAGCAAATAAAAACACAAGATGCCCAGTTAAATTTGAATTTTGGATAAATAATGGGTAACTTTTTAGTATAAAGATGTTACTAGGGGGCTGGCCCCGTGGCCGAGTGGTTAAGTTCGCGCACTCCGCTGCAGGTGGCCCAGTGTTTCGTTAGTTCGAATCCTGGGCGCGGACATGGCACTGCTCATCAGACCACGCTGAGGCAGCGTCCCACATGCCACAACTAGAAGAACCCACAACGAAGAATACACAACTATGTACCGGGGGGCTTTGGGGAGAAAAAGGAAAAAATAAAATCTTTAAAAAAAAAAAAGATGTTACTAGTATGTTGCCATTTTGTCTAGCAACCCTAGTGGAGTATACTTACCCAATTATTTTGAAAAATTGGTTGAGTAGTATTCCGTTGTACAATATTTAGCTTTTGCCTATTGATGAGGGTGCTCTTTAGATCAGAGTGGTCATAATCATTCTCATTAATACATAAAGCCCTTATATTTGTATGGTGCCTTAAATTTTAAGTGTTCAAGTTTCTCTCATGTTCAGTTCAGCAAACATTAACTGAGAACTACAGCAGAAAAAGCCTGGGCTTCGGACCCCTGGCTCTGCTTCTTACCAGACACCTAAACTTCTTGAGCCTCAGTTTCCTCATCTGTAAAGTGGGAGTAGGAATACATACTCTGCAGGATTAGGAATGATGTATATGCAACCCCTGGTACAGTGTCTAGCAGAGATTGGAAACTCAAGAGATAAATCATTGTTTGTTTATAGTAGTATTAAGGTCTTGTGGTAGGTGCTAAGGAATGAACAGAATTAAGAAACATATTCCTAGGGCCGGCCCCCTGGCTGAGTGGTTAAAGTTCTATGCGCTCCTCCTTGGTGGCAAGCAATAGGATATATTGGAGTATATGAGGAAGCCATTTGGTGTAAACCTAATTCGGCCTGACTTTGTTTTTCCAAAAGGGTCTGACATGGCCGTTGAGCACGTGTTGTATATCTGCTTTAAGCATTTCCTATGGCAAGAACAAATGGCCTTAAGATAAAGGTGCAACTTCCCCCCACATTCGCATTTCCTTAGGGATAAGCATTTTTCCTTAGGCTAGGAACTGATTGCTGCGCTCACCTTTGACCACCCAGCTCACCTGTAACCACCCAGCTCAAGACAACAGACCTGCCACCCTGCTGTGTCCACCGAGACAGCTGACCTACCTGCTGTGTCCATCAATCACTGTGCTGACAGAGCAGTCTCATGACTATTGTAAAAGGGACATTTCAATCATATGTGAAACATCCTGTTTGGGGGTATATAGCCGCTCTGTACACTCTACTTCTTTGGTGCCCTTTCTTCCTTCGGTAAGAAAGGCCCCAGGCCATGGTCCTCACATTTTATCTCAGAATAAACTCACCCAAATTTTCATTTATAGATTAGTTATGGATTATTTTCGTTGATATCATCATCATCATCATTCTTCTCTCTCTCTCTCTCTCTGTGTTTTCCCAAGAATGAGGACATTCTCTTGCATAACCACAGTTCAATTATCAAAATTAGGAAATTTAACAAATTCCCAAAGTAGTTTTCAAATTCAAATTACTGAAATATTTTTAATAGGTTTTTAAGCCTATTTCTTTTTCCAGCAGGACGGTGGCCACAAACTGAATTTTGTGTGGCTGCCCATTTTCTCGTGGATTGGATATAAGAATCAGGGTGTGGTTTACAGCTTGAGGCTCACTAACCTGGACCGCCTTGGAAGGGAAACGGCATTGCTCTGAATGGACTGAAGCCTTTGCTTCCCGTCCCCACTGATGCCCTGGCCACGTGTGGTGCTGACATTCAGGCGTTCATCCTGCCGCCAGAGAAGCACAGCTGCCACCCTGCCTTGCCAGGCTTGGATCCTCCCATGCCGGCAGAGTGGCTGGTTGGGCTCCTTCTGAAATGCACATCTGCTCATCTCCCTTTTCTGGTCAGCACCCCTGCCACCTCCATCTTGGCACACATGGCCCTTCACAATGGGTCCTGCGATTACCCACTTTTCCTTTCTTGCCACACCCACATGCCCTTCTCCAGCGTTCCTAACGTTGTGTTCGAATTTTGATTTCTGGGTCCCATGTTCTGCGGGAGAAGTCAGAAAAGCCGTTACTGCACCTTCGTGGGCTCCTTTCAACCGTGGATCTGCCCTCCTTGTGCGTCTCCTGTGGACCAATGAGATGGGCAGGTCGTCCCTTAATGTCTTTAGGAAGGAATGCCTCTTCGTTGGTGCTCCCAGAAGCCTCTGTGAGGGAGCAGGACAGCATGTTAATTAAATGTATTACAAGGCCACATTATAAGCCATCAGTCTTCTGCTTCTCATTTGAAATTTCCCCGCATCCATGTCTTTCCAAGCTCACTAGATAAGATGAATGTATTACATGGCAGGTAATAGCATAATGCTGTTAGTAAGAAATACTGTTAGTAAGAATATGTCCCCGATTTGTTGCTATCCTATAAAATTTAGTGGTAAACCTCCTCTTATTTTCTAGACAATTCCTTGTTTCCTCAGGGAAGTTCAAGATCTCAATTCTATGGCCCCCAATTCTTCTATTTAGTTACGCTCAGAGGGTCCTTCACGTGTCTGATTGGGGTCTAGTTTCCCTCATTATTCACAGTGGAGAGGCTGCCGTCCACACTGACTGATCGTAATCCTCCTTTAGCAGCTACAAGTTGGGTTATTCCAATCACATCTTTGTTGTGTTCTATATTTCCAAACGCTGGAGGATAAACAGGGCACTTAATAATCTTTAGAACCAGCTTCACATCCACAAATTTAAAACCGAGTAAAATCTGTTAT
>NW_025803735.1:0-3808 GCF_021613505.1 Equus quagga
ATAACAGATTTTACTCGGTTTTAAATTTGTGGATGTGAAGCTGGTTCTAAAGATTATTAAGTGCCCTGTTTATCCTCCAGCGTTTGGAAATATAGAACACAACAAAGATGTGATTGGAATAACCCAACTTGTAGCTGCTAAAGGAGGATTACGATCAGTCAGTGTGGACGGCAGCCTCTCCACTGTGAATAATGAGGGAAACTAGACCCCAATCAGACACGTGAAGGACCCTCTGAGCGTAACTAAATAGAAGAATTGGGGGCCATAGAATTGAGATCTTGAACTTCCCTGAGGAAACAAGGAATTGTCTAGAAAATAAGAGGAGGTTTACCACTAAATTTTATAGGATAGCAACAAATCGGGGACATATTCTTACTAACAGTATTTCTTACTAACAGCATTATGCTATTACCTGCCATGTAATACATTCATCTTATCTAGTGAGCTTGGAAAGACATGGATGCGGGGAAATTTCAAATGAGAAGCAGAAGACTGATGGCTTATAATGTGGCCTTGTAATACATTTAATTAACATGCTGTCCTGCTCCCTCACAGAGGCTTCTGGGAGCACCAACGAAGAGGCATTCCTTCCTAAAGACATTAAGGGACGACCTGCCCATCTCATTGGTCCACAGGAGACGCACAAGGAGGGCAGATCCACGGTTGAAAGGAGCCCACGAAGGTGCAGTAACGGCTTTTCTGACTTCTCCCGCAGAACATGGGACCCAGAAATCAAAATTCGAACACAACGTTAGGAACGCTGGAGAAGGGCATGTGGGTGTGGCAAGAAAGGAAAAGTGGGTAATCGCAGGACCCATTGTGAAGGGCCATGTGTGCCAAGATGGAGGTGGCAGGGGTGCTGACCAGAAAAGGGAGATGAGCAGATGTGCATTTCAGAAGGAGCCCAACCAGCCACTCTGCCGGCATGGGAGGATCCAAGCCTGGCAAGGCAGGGTGGCAGCTGTGCTTCTCTGGCGGCAGGATGAACGCCTGAATGTCAGCACCACACGTGGCCAGGGCATCAGTGGGGACGGGAAGCAAAGGCTTCAGTCCATTCAGAGCAATGCCGTTTCCCTTCCAAGGCGGTCCAGGTTAGTGAGCCTCAAGCTGTAAACCACACCCTGATTCTTATATCCAATCCACGAGAAAATGGGCAGCCACACAAAATTCAGTTTGTGGCCACCGTCCTGCTGGAAAAAGAAATAGGCTTAAAAACCTATTAAAAATATTTCAGTAATTTGAATTTGAAAACTACTTTGGGAATTTGTTAAATTTCCTAATTTTGATAATTGAACTGTGGTTATGCAAGAGAATGTCCTCATTCTTGGGAAAACACAGAGAGAGAGAGAGAGAGAAGAATGATGATGATGATGATATCAACGAAAATAATCCATAACTAATCTATAAATGAAAATTTGGGTGAGTTTATTCTGAGATAAAATGTGAGGACCATGGCCTGGGGCCTTTCTTACCGAAGGAAGAAAGGGCACCAAAGAAGTAGAGTGTACAGAGCGGCTATATACCCCCAAACAGGATGTTTCACATATGATTGAAATGTCCCTTTTACAATAGTCATGAGACTGCTCTGTCAGCACAGTGATTGATGGACACAGCAGGTAGGTCAGCTGTCTCGGTGGACACAGCAGGGTGGCAGGTCTGTTGTCTTGAGCTGGGTGGTTACAGGTGAGCTGGGTGGTCAAAGGTGAGCGCAGCAATCAGTTCCTAGCCTAAGGAAAAATGCTTATCCCTAAGGAAATGCGAATGTGGGGGGAAGTTGCACCTTTATCTTAAGGCCATTTGTTCTTGCCATAGGAAATGCTTAAAGCAGATATACAACACGTGCTCAACGGCCATGTCAGACCCTTTTGGAAAAACAAAGTCAGGCCGAATTAGGTTTACACCAAATGGCTTCCTCATATACTCCAATATATCCTATTGCTTGCCACCAAGGAGGAGCGCATAGAACTTTAACCACTCAGCCAGGGGGCCGGCCCTAGGAATATGTTTCTTAATTCTGTTCATTCCTTAGCACCTACCACAAGACCTTAATACTACTATAAACAAACAATGATTTATCTCTTGAGTTTCCAATCTCTGCTAGACACTGTACCAGGGGTTGCATATACATCATTCCTAATCCTGCAGAGTATGTATTCCTACTCCCACTTTACAGATGAGGAAACTGAGGCTCAAGAAGTTTAGGTGTCTGGTAAGAAGCAGAGCCAGGGGTCCGAAGCCCAGGCTTTTTCTGCTGTAGTTCTCAGTTAATGTTTGCTGAACTGAACATGAGAGAAACTTGAACACTTAAAATTTAAGGCACCATACAAATATAAGGGCTTTATGTATTAATGAGAATGATTATGACCACTCTGATCTAAAGAGCACCCTCATCAATAGGCAAAAGCTAAATATTGTACAACGGAATACTACTCAACCAATTTTTCAAAATAATTGGGTAAGTATACTCCACTAGGGTTGCTAGACAAAATGGCAACATACTAGTAACATCTTTTTTTTTTTTAAAGATTTTATTTTTTCCTTTTTCTCCCCAAAGCCCCCCGGTACATAGTTGTGTATTCTTCGTTGTGGGTTCTTCTAGTTGTGGCATGTGGGACGCTGCCTCAGCGTGGTCTGATGAGCAGTGCCATGTCCGCGCCCAGGATTCGAACTAACGAAACACTGGGCCACCTGCAGCGGAGTGCGCGAACTTAACCACTCGGCCACGGGGCCAGCCCCCTAGTAACATCTTTATACTAAAAAGTTACCCATTATTTATCCAAAATTCAAATTTAACTGGGCATCTTGTGTTTTTATTTGCTATATCTGGTGACCCTAAAGGCCATGGAAGGATGTCTGTTTTTTAAATTAAGAAAATAAGCTACTGACATAGTTAAATAGCACAGCCCCATTTCTGTTTAGAAACACGTGTAAGTACAGGAAAAAGTCTGGAAAGATATACATTATAATGTTAACATTCCCTCTAGAAAATAGAATTAGGGTAAAGCATGGAGAGAAGATTCAGTTTTCACTTTCTGTACTACTATATTGCATGTATTTCTTTGTTTTTTTTTAAAGATTGGCACCTGGGCTAACAACTGTTGCCAATCTTTCTTTTTTTTTTTTTTCTGCTTCATCTCCCCAACCCCGCCCCCGTACACAGTTGTATATCTTAGTTGCAGGTCCTTCTAGTTGTGGGATGTGGGACACCGCCTCAACGTGACCTGACGAGCGGTGCCATGTCCGCGCCCAGGATCTGAACCCTGGGCCGCCGCAGTGGAGCATGAGAACTTAACCATTCGGCCACGGAGCCAGCCCCTGCATGTATTTCTTATTGATATTCTTATTGAGATAATTATAGATTCACACGCATTAGTAAGAAATAATGCAGAGAGTCTTTATATGCATGCTCAGTCTCCCCTCTAAATAAGAAAAAGAAAAACTCTTGTCTGTTGTACTACTCACACTGAACACTTCTCCAACACCAGCCGGGTGTCTACAATTCAATTCAATTCTGATACTACCTATCTAGAGGTAGCATTTAACCCCACAAGTTAAGGGCTCAGTCCCACAAAACTGCCCCCACTTCAGGTGCCAATCAAAAGTCTGAGCCTCTTGTACTCTGACCAACTGGCCATAAATGAAGGGTCCCATGGCCCCTCCTCGGATTTGATCATTTGCTAGAGCAGCTCACAGAACTCAGGAAAACAGTTTACTTACCAGATTACTGATTAATTATGAAAGGATACAACTCAGCATCAGCGAAATGGAAGAGATGCCTAGGGCAAGGTATGTGGGAAGGGGCACAGAG
>NW_025803736.1:0-1006 GCF_021613505.1 Equus quagga
TCATTTGGAGCGTTTGGAGCCCTATCAATCAGGTGGGGAATTATCTCCATTTTAAGGCTGACAGGAGAGACCCGCCGTTCTGCCCCCGAGGACAGGCACCGAGTCCCCGAGCCATCTGGGAACTGCAGTCCTTCGAGCGGGACCCCCGACCGGGGGCGGTCGCCTCCAAGTGCGCAGATGCGACTCCAGACAGAGCCTGAGCCTTTTGTCTCCCCGCGGCTTCGTGGGTCCGCGAGGCGGCTCTGTCCCTCCCGCCCGTCCCAGAGCGCAGCCCGGCGGGATCCAGCCCTGTGGCGGGAGCCAGGTCCGCAGCGCGACGCGGGTAAGAGAAAGCGGGCCTGAGCGCGGGTCTCCGCGACCCGCCCGTCCCTGCAAGGCTCTAACGCCTCCCGCCGCAGCCCGGGCCGGGCCCTCAGCTTCCGGCCTCGGCGGAGGACGGGCTGGGCCCTGCCTGAGCCCCGGGCCCCACCCCCGGGCTCTGCGCGCGCTGCCCCGGCGGGGTCTCCAGCCAGCTTTGAGGCTTTCTGAGCGGACGGCGTCCCGGAAGCGGGGTTGCCGCTAAGCCCTCTGGGAAGTGGAGTCCGGCAGCGTGAAGGGGGCGTGGCACAGCGGGGGATTCTGGGAGTGGGAGTCCGGGGGCTGAGGGCTTACGGTCCCACGTGCGGAGAGCTTGGGCCCCTCCCCCTGGTTTTGGCCGTACGTCTTGTCACTCCACCGAGAGCGTTAAGGTGTTTAACTTTTGGGGTAGAAAGGAAAAAACGGAGTCCGTGTCTTACGCATTCCCCTTCTGTGCTTTGCCCTAACAGAGTTTTTAGACTGCCTGTGCTTGGGGGCCAGTTCAATGGGTTCGACTTCGAACGTGCAAGGGAATCCTGGCTTGTATATTCTCAGTCTTAAAGAGCGAGTGAGAAATCGGCTGTCTGAGAGCCCCGTCTATCAACTGCCTTGTGTTTATGAACAGCAGGGATGAACCAAGTGAGGGACCCCCGCTTCTAGTTACTGCCAC
>NW_025803737.1:0-1006 GCF_021613505.1 Equus quagga
GTGGCAGTAACTAGAAGCGGGGGTCCCTCACTTGGTTCATCCCTGCTGTTCATAAACACAAGGCAGTTGATAGACGGGGCTCTCAGACAGCCGATTTCTCACTCGCTCTTTAAGACTGAGAATATACAAGCCAGGATTCCCTTGCACGTTCGAAGTCGAACCCATTGAACTGGCCCCCAAGCACAGGCAGTCTAAAAACTCTGTTAGGGCAAAGCACAGAAGGGGAATGCGTAAGACACGGACTCCGTTTTTTCCTTTCTACCCCAAAAGTTAAACACCTTAACGCTCTCGGTGGAGTGACAAGACGTACGGCCAAAACCAGGGGGAGGGGCCCAAGCTCTCCGCACGTGGGACCGTAAGCCCTCAGCCCCCGGACTCCCACTCCCAGAATCCCCCGCTGTGCCACGCCCCCTTCACGCTGCCGGACTCCACTTCCCAGAGGGCTTAGCGGCAACCCCGCTTCCGGGACGCCGTCCGCTCAGAAAGCCTCAAAGCTGGCTGGAGACCCCGCCGGGGCAGCGCGCGCAGAGCCCGGGGGTGGGGCCCGGGGCTCAGGCAGGGCCCAGCCCGTCCTCCGCCGAGGCCGGAAGCTGAGGGCCCGGCCCGGGCTGCGGCGGGAGGCGTTAGAGCCTTGCAGGGACGGGCGGGTCGCGGAGACCCGCGCTCAGGCCCGCTTTCTCTTACCCGCGTCGCGCTGCGGACCTGGCTCCCGCCACAGGGCTGGATCCCGCCGGGCTGCGCTCTGGGACGGGCGGGAGGGACAGAGCCGCCTCGCGGACCCACGAAGCCGCGGGGAGACAAAAGGCTCAGGCTCTGTCTGGAGTCGCATCTGCGCACTTGGAGGCGACCGCCCCCGGTCGGGGGTCCCGCTCGAAGGACTGCAGTTCCCAGATGGCTCGGGGACTCGGTGCCTGTCCTCGGGGGCAGAACGGCGGGTCTCTCCTGTCAGCCTTAAAATGGAGATAATTCCCCACCTGATTGATAGGGCTCCAAACGCTCCAAATGA
>NW_025803738.1:0-1449 GCF_021613505.1 Equus quagga
CATTGAACTTAGGGCTCTGTTTCTTCAGAACATGACCTATCTTGAGAGACTTTTCTCCCCCGCGACCTCTGCATGAGGCAGCTCACCTCTAGACACCATGGTCAGCTTGGCCCTGCTGGCCATGAACACAGGGTTGAGGTCGGAGATGGGGCTGGCAGTGATGATGTTCCCTCCAACGGACTAGGACAAGCAGAGAGAGTGTGTGAGAGCCCAGCCAGGAAAGCCTGGCTCACCCAGCTGGCTCCCAAACACAGGGCAGGAGGGTGACACCTATGGAAGGAAAGCCCTGGGGACCTCCAGCCCCTGTAGACACAAAACTGGCACCGTGAGAACTCGGGAATTCAGAACAACGTGCAAAACTCGAGAGCTGAATGCTTGGGCATGGGTCCCAGCTCTGAAACTCCCCTCTCGGTAAAGCAGGGCAAACCCTTTTAAATTTGTTGGTTTGTTTGTTTGAACTCATTCACCCTTTTTCTGAGAAGGTTGAGGTGTTTTATCGCCGAGGCCATAGAGAGTTAGTAAATTAGAAATAGAAGATAAGGATCAAGGAAAAAGAGGAGGAAGACTTAAGGATGAACAATTTGCTCCAATTGGACCTGAGCTTCCTGGCAACTTGGCAAAGAATGGAGGAGAATCAGCACAGGGTTCTCGCTATCAGAAAAGAGGAAGAAGACCAGTTGCACAGTGAAAACGAACCCTTCCCGGAAGTGGGTTCCAGCCGAGCTGGGGAGCGCAGGGGAGCTTTCTGAGTCTGTCTCCTCATCTACAGCCGGAAGTGGCAGGTGCTTGGGGAGGGGTGCAGGGAAGGGCAGTAGGCTGTTTAGCTTTATTTGGTTTTTGATTTTAATTTAAAAGACAGTGAAAAATAACATGGAGGGGATAGCTTTCCTCCCAATGCCATCAACTGTCGTGAGCCTCAAATGGCACCGGGTGTGTGAGCACCATCTGCAGACTGGGAATGTGGGGGTTAGTCTGCAGGCTGATTGTGAACAGTCACCAGGTGGACCCCTCCCTCCTCTCGGGGGTGCCACCTCTGGTTCTCCCCCAACCCTGGAAGGAAGTCCCCTCCCTATTTGGCTTCTGCCTAACTCATCTCTCATCCACCTGCCTAGGGCCTCAGCCAAGTGCAGGAAGAGAGGGGCAGGAGGCTCCATCTCTCCAACCTCAGGAGTATAGACTGAGCCACAGCAGGTGTTTCACAGAGCGGCTCGCAGACCGCCTTCACCAGAAGCACCCACAGGGCACCATCCTGGCCCCAGAGTCAGAACCTCTGAGGGTTGGGCCCAGGAACCTGCATTTTTAATAAGCACCCCAGGCAGTTCTAAGCATTAAAGTTTGAGGCCCACTGGGTCTGCAGCAGAGGCCAGTCTAGCCCCCGGGACTTGTGAGAAAGGCCGACCCCCTGGGCGTTACGGGCCCCTGAACAGAGACTCACGGCCACAGACTTGA
>NW_025803739.1:0-1449 GCF_021613505.1 Equus quagga
TCAAGTCTGTGGCCGTGAGTCTCTGTTCAGGGGCCCGTAACGCCCAGGGGGTCGGCCTTTCTCACAAGTCCCGGGGGCTAGACTGGCCTCTGCTGCAGACCCAGTGGGCCTCAAACTTTAATGCTTAGAACTGCCTGGGGTGCTTATTAAAAATGCAGGTTCCTGGGCCCAACCCTCAGAGGTTCTGACTCTGGGGCCAGGATGGTGCCCTGTGGGTGCTTCTGGTGAAGGCGGTCTGCGAGCCGCTCTGTGAAACACCTGCTGTGGCTCAGTCTATACTCCTGAGGTTGGAGAGATGGAGCCTCCTGCCCCTCTCTTCCTGCACTTGGCTGAGGCCCTAGGCAGGTGGATGAGAGATGAGTTAGGCAGAAGCCAAATAGGGAGGGGACTTCCTTCCAGGGTTGGGGGAGAACCAGAGGTGGCACCCCCGAGAGGAGGGAGGGGTCCACCTGGTGACTGTTCACAATCAGCCTGCAGACTAACCCCCACATTCCCAGTCTGCAGATGGTGCTCACACACCCGGTGCCATTTGAGGCTCACGACAGTTGATGGCATTGGGAGGAAAGCTATCCCCTCCATGTTATTTTTCACTGTCTTTTAAATTAAAATCAAAAACCAAATAAAGCTAAACAGCCTACTGCCCTTCCCTGCACCCCTCCCCAAGCACCTGCCACTTCCGGCTGTAGATGAGGAGACAGACTCAGAAAGCTCCCCTGCGCTCCCCAGCTCGGCTGGAACCCACTTCCGGGAAGGGTTCGTTTTCACTGTGCAACTGGTCTTCTTCCTCTTTTCTGATAGCGAGAACCCTGTGCTGATTCTCCTCCATTCTTTGCCAAGTTGCCAGGAAGCTCAGGTCCAATTGGAGCAAATTGTTCATCCTTAAGTCTTCCTCCTCTTTTTCCTTGATCCTTATCTTCTATTTCTAATTTACTAACTCTCTATGGCCTCGGCGATAAAACACCTCAACCTTCTCAGAAAAAGGGTGAATGAGTTCAAACAAACAAACCAACAAATTTAAAAGGGTTTGCCCTGCTTTACCGAGAGGGGAGTTTCAGAGCTGGGACCCATGCCCAAGCATTCAGCTCTCGAGTTTTGCACGTTGTTCTGAATTCCCGAGTTCTCACGGTGCCAGTTTTGTGTCTACAGGGGCTGGAGGTCCCCAGGGCTTTCCTTCCATAGGTGTCACCCTCCTGCCCTGTGTTTGGGAGCCAGCTGGGTGAGCCAGGCTTTCCTGGCTGGGCTCTCACACACTCTCTCTGCTTGTCCTAGTCCGTTGGAGGGAACATCATCACTGCCAGCCCCATCTCCGACCTCAACCCTGTGTTCATGGCCAGCAGGGCCAAGCTGACCATGGTGTCTAGAGGTGAGCTGCCTCATGCAGAGGTCGCGGGGGAGAAAAGTCTCTCAAGATAGGTCATGTTCTGAAGAAACAGAGCCCTAAGTTCAATG
>NW_025803740.1:0-1449 GCF_021613505.1 Equus quagga
CATTGAACTTAGGGCTCTGTTTCTTCAGAACATGACCTATCTTGAGAGACTTTTCTCCCCCGCGACCTCTGCATGAGGCAGCTCACCTCTAGACACCATGGTCAGCTTGGCCCTGCTGGCCATGAACACAGGGTTGAGGTCGGAGATGGGGCTGGCAGTGATGATGTTCCCTCCAACGGACTAGGACAAGCAGAGAGAGTGTGTGAGAGCCCAGCCAGGAAAGCCTGGCTCACCCAGCTGGCTCCCAAACACAGGGCAGGAGGGTGACACCTATGGAAGGAAAGCCCTGGGGACCTCCAGCCCCTGTAGACACAAAACTGGCACCGTGAGAACTCGGGAATTCAGAACAACGTGCAAAACTCGAGAGCTGAATGCTTGGGCATGGGTCCCAGCTCTGAAACTCCCCTCTCGGTAAAGCAGGGCAAACCCTTTTAAATTTGTTGGTTTGTTTGTTTGAACTCATTCACCCTTTTTCTGAGAAGGTTGAGGTGTTTTATCGCCGAGGCCATAGAGAGTTAGTAAATTAGAAATAGAAGATAAGGATCAAGGAAAAAGAGGAGGAAGACTTAAGGATGAACAATTTGCTCCAATTGGACCTGAGCTTCCTGGCAACTTGGCAAAGAATGGAGGAGAATCAGCACAGGGTTCTCGCTATCAGAAAAGAGGAAGAAGACCAGTTGCACAGTGAAAACGAACCCTTCCCGGAAGTGGGTTCCAGCCGAGCTGGGGAGCGCAGGGGAGCTTTCTGAGTCTGTCTCCTCATCTACAGCCGGAAGTGGCAGGTGCTTGGGGAGGGGTGCAGGGAAGGGCAGTAGGCTGTTTAGCTTTATTTGGTTTTTGATTTTAATTTAAAAGACAGTGAAAAATAACATGGAGGGGATAGCTTTCCTCCCAATGCCATCAACTGTCGTGAGCCTCAAATGGCACCGGGTGTGTGAGCACCATCTGCAGACTGGGAATGTGGGGGTTAGTCTGCAGGCTGATTGTGAACAGTCACCAGGTGGACCCCTCCCTCCTCTCGGGGGTGCCACCTCTGGTTCTCCCCCAACCCTGGAAGGAAGTCCCCTCCCTATTTGGCTTCTGCCTAACTCATCTCTCATCCACCTGCCTAGGGCCTCAGCCAAGTGCAGGAAGAGAGGGGCAGGAGGCTCCATCTCTCCAACCTCAGGAGTATAGACTGAGCCACAGCAGGTGTTTCACAGAGCGGCTCGCAGACCGCCTTCACCAGAAGCACCCACAGGGCACCATCCTGGCCCCAGAGTCAGAACCTCTGAGGGTTGGGCCCAGGAACCTGCATTTTTAATAAGCACCCCAGGCAGTTCTAAGCATTAAAGTTTGAGGCCCACTGGGTCTGCAGCAGAGGCCAGTCTAGCCCCCGGGACTTGTGAGAAAGGCCGACCCCCTGGGCGTTACGGGCCCCTGAACAGAGACTCACGGCCACAGACTTGA
>NW_025803741.1:0-1449 GCF_021613505.1 Equus quagga
TCAAGTCTGTGGCCGTGAGTCTCTGTTCAGGGGCCCGTAACGCCCAGGGGGTCGGCCTTTCTCACAAGTCCCGGGGGCTAGACTGGCCTCTGCTGCAGACCCAGTGGGCCTCAAACTTTAATGCTTAGAACTGCCTGGGGTGCTTATTAAAAATGCAGGTTCCTGGGCCCAACCCTCAGAGGTTCTGACTCTGGGGCCAGGATGGTGCCCTGTGGGTGCTTCTGGTGAAGGCGGTCTGCGAGCCGCTCTGTGAAACACCTGCTGTGGCTCAGTCTATACTCCTGAGGTTGGAGAGATGGAGCCTCCTGCCCCTCTCTTCCTGCACTTGGCTGAGGCCCTAGGCAGGTGGATGAGAGATGAGTTAGGCAGAAGCCAAATAGGGAGGGGACTTCCTTCCAGGGTTGGGGGAGAACCAGAGGTGGCACCCCCGAGAGGAGGGAGGGGTCCACCTGGTGACTGTTCACAATCAGCCTGCAGACTAACCCCCACATTCCCAGTCTGCAGATGGTGCTCACACACCCGGTGCCATTTGAGGCTCACGACAGTTGATGGCATTGGGAGGAAAGCTATCCCCTCCATGTTATTTTTCACTGTCTTTTAAATTAAAATCAAAAACCAAATAAAGCTAAACAGCCTACTGCCCTTCCCTGCACCCCTCCCCAAGCACCTGCCACTTCCGGCTGTAGATGAGGAGACAGACTCAGAAAGCTCCCCTGCGCTCCCCAGCTCGGCTGGAACCCACTTCCGGGAAGGGTTCGTTTTCACTGTGCAACTGGTCTTCTTCCTCTTTTCTGATAGCGAGAACCCTGTGCTGATTCTCCTCCATTCTTTGCCAAGTTGCCAGGAAGCTCAGGTCCAATTGGAGCAAATTGTTCATCCTTAAGTCTTCCTCCTCTTTTTCCTTGATCCTTATCTTCTATTTCTAATTTACTAACTCTCTATGGCCTCGGCGATAAAACACCTCAACCTTCTCAGAAAAAGGGTGAATGAGTTCAAACAAACAAACCAACAAATTTAAAAGGGTTTGCCCTGCTTTACCGAGAGGGGAGTTTCAGAGCTGGGACCCATGCCCAAGCATTCAGCTCTCGAGTTTTGCACGTTGTTCTGAATTCCCGAGTTCTCACGGTGCCAGTTTTGTGTCTACAGGGGCTGGAGGTCCCCAGGGCTTTCCTTCCATAGGTGTCACCCTCCTGCCCTGTGTTTGGGAGCCAGCTGGGTGAGCCAGGCTTTCCTGGCTGGGCTCTCACACACTCTCTCTGCTTGTCCTAGTCCGTTGGAGGGAACATCATCACTGCCAGCCCCATCTCCGACCTCAACCCTGTGTTCATGGCCAGCAGGGCCAAGCTGACCATGGTGTCTAGAGGTGAGCTGCCTCATGCAGAGGTCGCGGGGGAGAAAAGTCTCTCAAGATAGGTCATGTTCTGAAGAAACAGAGCCCTAAGTTCAATG
>NW_025803742.1:0-4825 GCF_021613505.1 Equus quagga
AGTCACAGAAGGTGCCAAGGCTAGCCCAAGTCTTAATCCTCCCCAGACCATTTGAGGAGATGTTATGTTCAGATCACACCTTCCTTGGGTACCTTATGTGAATCTATGAACCAGGGCCTTCAGTTGAACAAGGTGATTATCATCCTCGGGAGGAGCATTTTAGATCAGTTGTGGGAGGTCAGCGCAGGGTGGGGGTGGTATTACTTCATCTCTAGGGCTTCATATCTTAGTCAGGAAAAGGGGAAATTACCAAATTTGCCCAACCTGCAAGAGATATGAGAAGGTGAATTAGGGCTTGTTATTTTCATTGAGGCAAATAGATGAAAGAAAGAATGAACAGTTTAACCACTGGGATCATATCCATATTATCAGGCTAAAAGCCTCCCTTTCCAATGGTACAGATCCTTATTCCTGATGCACTTACTTTGGCTGCAAATAAACTATAGAGTCAGATTCCACTTCTCCTTGTCCATTTATTTTTTTCTCTTGGTATCTATGACACTACGCTTTCCTCATTTTCCTCCTATCTCTGTGTTCACAGCATGTGCTGGCTCTTCCTCTACTCAGCCCCTAATTGCTGCAGCACCCTCTGGCCTGGGCCCCTGCCCTTCTCCATCTTCACACTCCTCCTAGGTGAGTTTAGTATCATCTACTTGAGAACGGCACTCACATTTATATCTTCAGCTTTGACCTCTCCTCAGAGGTTAGATTCATTATTTCCAACTGCTTACTTGACCTCACTATATGGATGTCTAATCTTAAACTTAACAAAACCCTCTTTTTCCACTAACTTCTTTCTTTCCCAGTCTTCCTCCATCTGAGTCAGTGGCAAAAGCATCCACCCAATTGCTCAAGACAAGAATCTAGGAGTCACTTATGATTCTTTCCTTCATACACCACACCCAACCCATCCAGTAGTGTCTTCTGTACCTCCAAACCCTGCAATGAAACCTTCCTTTTCTCTCCATTTCTTCTATTGCTGCTTGATCGGGGCCACCACACCTCCTGCCTGGACCACAATAGTGTCCTGGTCTCCTGTTTCTACTCTTGCCCCTACAATCCTAGTCCCACCCAACAGCTAGAGCAATTCTTTAAAATCATAAATTAGATCATATCATGTCCTGCTGAAACTCCCCTAGTGGCTTCCCATCACACTCAGAATAAAAATCAGGATCCCTCCCCTGGCTTATGAAGAGCCACATGATCTGGCTGCTGCCTAATCCCCCAGCCGACTTCTCTTGTCCCAGTGGGTTCCACCCACACTGACCTTTCAGCAGCTCCTGCACCAGGCTTGTGTACTTGCTGTACTCAGAGCATTTGCCTTTGCTGTTCCTTCTGCCTGGAATACACTCTTCCCTGATCCTAATCAAGTTATTAAATTTAACTTAAAGGTCACCTTTTCAGAGTGGCCATTTGTGGCCACTGAGAGCAGCCACTCGTCACTCCGGCTCATGCTGTCCAGTACTAATGCTCTACATAGCACTGACCTCCACCTGGTGTTTTCTTGTTTGTTTTTGTCACTATCTCCCCTACTAGGACATGAGCTTCATGAAACCCGGGACCTTATCTCTCTTCACTAGTCTGTGCCCAGGGCCTTTGCCATGCCTGGCAAATAACAAGATCTCAGTAAATATTTATGAAATGACTGACTACATACGCTAGGCACTGGAGATACAATTGTCTAGCAATTTTGCTTACATAAGTACCAAGAGAGACTCCCTAGAGAGAGAAAAAATATGAATGTGAGGAATCTCCTTGTAATGAAAGTCTTGCAGATTTGAATGAAAATTCTGTGACAGTCAACACATATAGCAAATTCTACGTGACATGTTTCCCAATTCTTTTGTCCCTAGTGGAAGTCAAGGTTTCCTTCACTTAATAATACAACGGTATTCTGTTTGGAATGAACTGTATTCAGTTGGTTGTTAATAAATGCTGGTTGGGTTGGATTGTGGGATAGCATAGTTACGAGAACAGGACATAGGTCTTCCACTTGGACAAATCTCTCGGCTTTCTTCCTCCTCAGCTCAAGGAAGGATGAGAAGCTCCTTCTGGCTCTCATGATTCCTATTCCTTGAAGGGGCTTTCCTACTAATAACTGACATTGGTTGACAACCTACTGTATGCCAGGTATAATGTTAGGAGTTTCATGTGAATTAGCTCATTGAATCCTCACCACGGCTCTAGAGGTAAATAGTAGGATGTTCCTTATCATACAGACGAGGAACCTATGGCTCAGAGAGGCTTGGTAACCTGGCCAAGGTCACAGTTGGTGAGGGGTGGCGCCAGGATTTGACTTTGTGAAGTGACTGCTACTGCACATTGTCTGTCAACATGGGCTGACTTCAGTTCAGTCGTGTAGGGAGCCTGGGAGGGGTTTTGCCAATGCAAGTGTCTACATCTTCTGCCCCTTTTAGGAGAGAATTGCTAAAAGCCACGGGTCCCAGTGTGGGTTCTGCACCCCCGGCATCGTCATGAGCATGTACACGCTGCTCCGGAACCAGCCCGAGCCCACCATGGAGGAGATCGAGGATGCCTTCCAAGGTACCAACCTTGAAGCACAGCCAGGGAGGTGGGATGGCAAAGGGGGCTCTGCAGAGGTTGAGCCAGGCCAGAGTGGAAGCCAGGAGTGGGCTAGGAGTTCAAGGTGCTGACCTTTGTAGGAAAGGCTCAGGCCACCCTGACATGGTGGCTAACATCTACCGGAAGGTTGGCCCTCTCTTAGAACACTGTGTGGTTTGGAGACCTCCTGGAGTCTCCTGCTTTAGTGTTTGTCTTCCTGAGGTGTCTTCTTGCCCTCCCCTGCACTGGGACCGGGTGGCAGTGGGTGGCTGGCATGAGAGGAGATTGTTTGGAGAACTCCACAGAAGCTAGTGACATGGCTTCCTTCCCTCTCAGCTTTCACTGCAACGGGACTCTGTAGGACAAAGGCCACATATGAGGAAGGTGGCCATGATTCTGAGCCTTGGGCAGAGACTGGCTTCCCAGTTTTCCTTCTGTGAATGGGCCCAGGAGTCTGGACCAGGTGTCTGTTCCTCGGAATTGAGTAGAGAAGGATGCTCCTCCATTCATCATTCAATCCATCACTTATTCAATCCATTATATTGAGTCCTATCATATGTCAGGCACCATACCGGGTACAAGGGACACAGGGATGAAAGGCACAGTCCCTATTCTCAAGGAGTTCACATGCTGAGGAGGAAGATGATGTAGTTTGATAAGCTCCCTGATAAAGCTATGAGTGGTCACCATGGGAGTATGTAGGAGGGACACCTGATTCAGTCTGGGCATTCTAGGAAGGCTTCCTGGAAGACATGTTAGATATTTTGAAGTCAGGAATACAAGGAGGAAGAGGAGGGTTACAGGCAGAGGAAACAGAATGTGCAAAGACAGCATCTAACACCCGGGAGCAAAGCCACAAACCCCTCACCTGCCCTGGGGCCTGTGCTGACACTGCAACGTTTTCTTTGTACCACAGGGAACTTGTGCCGCTGCACAGGCTACAGACCCATCCTCCAGGGCTTCCGGACCTTCGCCAGGGTAAGTCTGGGCCCCAGCACAGTGTGGCCCTTCTCCCAAAGCAGAGACACTCAGGAATTGCTATTGGAGGGATGGCAAGGGCCTCTGGATTACAGAGAAGAAAGATAAGATGGCCAGTGGCTGGCCCTCTGGTAGCAGACACCTGGCATGGACAGTGGGCTCTGGCATAATTATTCAGGGAGGGGTTGTAATCAACAGCAGGGGGACTTCTCTTCCTGGGTAGGCCTAGAGAGCTGGTTCCTGGAAGAGGCATGCTGCCCAAGAGCTGAATTCCTCCAGGGCATTTGGGCTCGGCAGCTTCCCTTGGAGACTGGCACACTCAGCCCGTGGCAGAGGTGCTGAATATGGCATTTAATAACAACGCAGCCTGAGTCAGGACCCGCACCCCTCCTCCTTTCCTCCTCAGCTGCTTTCTGCAGTTGGCAGTCTGCCGAGCTTATGATGCTGCTAATGAGGTCTCCAGACAGTTCGTGACCTCCTGTAGTGTTCATGTAACTCTGAGTTAGAAACCGCAGCTGGGGTGGGTGAACATGAGATTATAGACACAGACACATCTGGCAACAGGGACAGAGGGCTGGCCTCTCCTTTCTTGGCTTAATCTCCCCAGATTTCCCCTGATTCCCCAACTAGGACAAGTTGATCCTCACTCCAATCAAACAGTCGTCTCTCAATTTGATTCAGAGTTGAGGGGTGAGTCACAGACTCCCATGCTTTTCACTGACCTTTAGGGTTGGCACATTACAAAAAGGAGTGTTTCATCCAAAGAGCTGCAAAGGGGTGGAGACGGAGACAAGCCTGTGAGGATGGAAAACACCACACCCTGCGGAGTGCTGTTAATGATGAGGAACCAGGAGACATGAATTTAAATGAAAATGATTGAAAGCTCAGATACGGACTCTGCAGACCTGGGTTAAAATCCCATTCCATCACTTAATTGATGCATGACTTTGAGCAAATTTCTCTGTTTCTAAAATGGGGATTATAATAATACCTCCTTATAGTGTCTGTGGAACGTACTTCTTGTAAAGCTCTTAGAACAATGCCCGGCACATCTTAAGTGTTCAATAAATGGCAACTATAAATTAGGATGAAGATGCATTTCCTTCATTATTCAATATTGGATCTTCATAAATTTCTCAGGCTTCCCTGAGAACCAGGGATTGTTCATCTTGCCCGTGTGTTTATTTCCTAGGAGGCTTCTCAAAGAGCTACAGTCTAACCAGACCTCCTAATTTCTCTAAAGAGAAGGGCTTTTGAGAGTAGCTGACAACTCTGCTCCTTCCCA
>NW_025803743.1:0-2981 GCF_021613505.1 Equus quagga
CTGGGCGTTACGGGCCCCTGAACAGAGACTCACGGCCACAGACTTGACCTGCTTCCCAGCAAACCAGCGCAGCTGCTCCAGGACGCCTCTGAACACCTCTGTTTTGTAAGTAGGAAGCTGGGCAACTGCATCCAGCAGGGTCTTTTCCACACAGCTCAGGGGGCAGGAGGCTCCAAAGGAGATACCTGGGAACACACGCTCAGAATAACAGCGATTCCCTTCGCAGCTCAGAAAACCCTTTCACACACAGCTCCTATCAAGCTTTACAGCAACCTGAGTGAGGCTGAACCAGGTCTCACATCCTTATATGGATAAAAACATTAAGGTCCAGAGAGGTTAATTTGTCCAATGCCACACAGCTAATAAAAGAGCCAGGACTCAACCCCAGGTCTCTTGATCCTACAACCAGAGTGCTCTTTTCCCTAAAGTAGAGGCTTTCAACTCAGTAAAATCAGATCTCTAAGAGCTAAGTCCCAGCATTTTTAAAAAAAGCACCCAAGATCTGCCCCCACCTACCCTTACCCCCATGAGCGATTGTAACGTGTAGCCAGGTTAGAGAACAACTACCAAAAACCCCACAGCCCTTGCTGCTGGCACCCTACCACGGATGCTCAGCAGAGTCAGGCCGTGAAGGGGTGAGCCGCTTCCCCTGCACAGGGCAGCTCCCGGAGCAGCAGGCAGCAGCGAGAGCCAAAGGCGAGGCTTTCTTGGGGACCCGCCATCCCCTCCAGGTGAGCAACTCCCAGTGTCCCAGCCCCTCTGTGGGCTCAGGTGAACCTCCTTACCTTCCTCTCCATGCTCCACTGAGTTCAGCTCGGGGATCCAGGCTGGGCACACGATCAGAGGAAACAGCCTGTTCTTAAACTTCATCTCGATGCCTGGAGAGAAATGGAAGCCTGAGGTTGCAGGCCGGTCCTTTATCCCCGGGGCAGCCTGCGGCATTCTTTCCACCACTGCGTGGGACGACGCCATAGTCACAGTGTGACCGGCCAGTGGGCGTCTCGGGATGAGGAGGCCGTGGACGAGATGGGGTAAGCGCGGTTCCACACTGTCAGCCCCGAAGCTATGTCTTTCCCTCCCTCAAAAAAACTGTCCCAATTCAGATGAGATGAACTTGAATTCACTCCTGTGTGTGTGTGTCTGTGTATCTGTGTGTGTGTGTTGGGTTTGCAGGTGTTTAGTAACAGTAATAGAAAACACCAAGTATTAAAATAGGTCAGGAACCCTTCTAAGTACTTTACACATTTTGACTCATTTAAAGCTCACAGCAGCCCTATGAGACAGTGATTTTCTCTGTTTACAGATGAGGAAACTGAGGCACAGGGAAGTTAAGATTCTTGCCCAAATTACACAGCTAAGAACGGGCACATTGCAGTACTGGACCTACTGTTAGAGTGGGGTGTGATAGTAATGATAACATGAAAGTCCGACATTCAGACAAGAGGGAAAAGTGAATGAGGGAAAACCTCAAATCTGCCACCCGGTCCCCACGTGCGTCTGGGTTCCTCAAGGTGCACAGCTTTGGGGGACCACATGTCCAGGCCTGGGTTCTGTCCTTTGCGGCCACTGAAGTTAGACAGTTCTATGAACAGACAGACGTGCCTCTGTTCCCCCAGACCACAGCGCATCCCCCAGCCCCGCCCACAGGGCCATAGGTGGGAAAGGTTAAAAAGAAATGTCTGTGCATCCCCCACCCTCCCATGTGCTGTTGGGAATTCCTGAGGGTTCCAGGAGTCTGGCCAGTTTGAATATCAGCTCCCAGGACATAGAATGCAGATGGAGACAGAAAGTGGCCCATCTGGGTAAGGTTCTCTCTCCGCCCGGCTGCCCCCAACACCCTGCCCTGGCTGTGGGGTTACACTGGTGGGGTGTGTGTACAAGGGAGGAGCGGGTGGAGCAGACGGAGTGAGATTAAGAAATTATTTCTAACTTGAAGTTTATAAAGTTTTTGTGAATTTCTTTCTGTTGGAATCTAAGTGGGTCCAGGACGGGGTGTGACTTATGGCAAGGAACACATCATGTGTCAAAGGACCCCAAAGATTCTTCCAGCCAGTCATTCTCTACCTTCACTCTTGTGACCTCAGGCCATGGCTACTCGGGCCATCATGATCACGTCACCTGAGCCCGTCTCACAGGCCACCCTGCCAACCCATGTGTCACATTGCTGCAGCTGGGGACTCTACCGCACCTGTGCTCACAGGGCAGGGCCAGCTCTGCAGATCCAACAGAGCCCAGGGGCTCCTTCCAGAACCAGAGCCAGGAGTCTCCTACAAGCTGAACTGGCTGCTTAAAAGCATGTCTAGTCCCCCCAAACCGGAGGTCCTTTAAGGCAGACCTCCGCTGTGCCACAATCCTCACCTTGGGTCCTCACTGGGCTTGGGACCCAGCACAGTGGAAACGGGCTCAGCCAGGTCTCAAGTCTCCTGGGCCTGTTCACATATCATGGGCCTCATGTCTCAACAAGACTGGTGGCCACAGTCATAGGCAATACAAACACGGTCACGCTTGGACATCTCCTCTCCTTTGCCTTACCAGATCGTCCCCAGGAAAAGTGGGGGGCAAGAGAGTGACCTTTATGGAACCCCTAGTGTCCATCAGGCAGCAGCTTAGACACTTTGCCTCCATTGCTCCCTCCTACCTCTGACTGGGAGACACTCCAGGGAAGGAATTACGTCCAACTGTGATCTAGGCACCCCAGCCCCTCCCAGAACACCTGGCACATAGCTGGCTCTCTGAAAACATTTATGGAGAACAGTCAGCAAAGATCTCAGTTAATACTCAGAACAACCCTTGAGGAGGTATTGTTACTCCCATATGTGAAATGGGAAAGCGAGGGCAGAGAAGAAGTAAATTTTCTGACTTCACGCGGCCAGCAAGGGGTTGAACCGGGCTGTGTGACTCCAAAGCTAGGGGTCTTCATAGGAATTCAAGTGTCCGTGTTCCTCGGTGGGTCCCCAGGCCCTCAGGCGGTCCTCAGAGCC
>NW_025803744.1:0-2981 GCF_021613505.1 Equus quagga
CTGGGCGTTACGGGCCCCTGAACAGAGACTCACGGCCACAGACTTGACCTGCTTCCCAGCAAACCAGCGCAGCTGCTCCAGGACGCCTCTGAACACCTCTGTTTTGTAAGTAGGAAGCTGGGCAACTGCATCCAGCAGGGTCTTTTCCACACAGCTCAGGGGGCAGGAGGCTCCAAAGGAGATACCTGGGAACACACGCTCAGAATAACAGCGATTCCCTTCGCAGCTCAGAAAACCCTTTCACACACAGCTCCTATCAAGCTTTACAGCAACCTGAGTGAGGCTGAACCAGGTCTCACATCCTTATATGGATAAAAACATTAAGGTCCAGAGAGGTTAATTTGTCCAATGCCACACAGCTAATAAAAGAGCCAGGACTCAACCCCAGGTCTCTTGATCCTACAACCAGAGTGCTCTTTTCCCTAAAGTAGAGGCTTTCAACTCAGTAAAATCAGATCTCTAAGAGCTAAGTCCCAGCATTTTTAAAAAAAGCACCCAAGATCTGCCCCCACCTACCCTTACCCCCATGAGCGATTGTAACGTGTAGCCAGGTTAGAGAACAACTACCAAAAACCCCACAGCCCTTGCTGCTGGCACCCTACCACGGATGCTCAGCAGAGTCAGGCCGTGAAGGGGTGAGCCGCTTCCCCTGCACAGGGCAGCTCCCGGAGCAGCAGGCAGCAGCGAGAGCCAAAGGCGAGGCTTTCTTGGGGACCCGCCATCCCCTCCAGGTGAGCAACTCCCAGTGTCCCAGCCCCTCTGTGGGCTCAGGTGAACCTCCTTACCTTCCTCTCCATGCTCCACTGAGTTCAGCTCGGGGATCCAGGCTGGGCACACGATCAGAGGAAACAGCCTGTTCTTAAACTTCATCTCGATGCCTGGAGAGAAATGGAAGCCTGAGGTTGCAGGCCGGTCCTTTATCCCCGGGGCAGCCTGCGGCATTCTTTCCACCACTGCGTGGGACGACGCCATAGTCACAGTGTGACCGGCCAGTGGGCGTCTCGGGATGAGGAGGCCGTGGACGAGATGGGGTAAGCGCGGTTCCACACTGTCAGCCCCGAAGCTATGTCTTTCCCTCCCTCAAAAAAACTGTCCCAATTCAGATGAGATGAACTTGAATTCACTCCTGTGTGTGTGTGTCTGTGTATCTGTGTGTGTGTGTTGGGTTTGCAGGTGTTTAGTAACAGTAATAGAAAACACCAAGTATTAAAATAGGTCAGGAACCCTTCTAAGTACTTTACACATTTTGACTCATTTAAAGCTCACAGCAGCCCTATGAGACAGTGATTTTCTCTGTTTACAGATGAGGAAACTGAGGCACAGGGAAGTTAAGATTCTTGCCCAAATTACACAGCTAAGAACGGGCACATTGCAGTACTGGACCTACTGTTAGAGTGGGGTGTGATAGTAATGATAACATGAAAGTCCGACATTCAGACAAGAGGGAAAAGTGAATGAGGGAAAACCTCAAATCTGCCACCCGGTCCCCACGTGCGTCTGGGTTCCTCAAGGTGCACAGCTTTGGGGGACCACATGTCCAGGCCTGGGTTCTGTCCTTTGCGGCCACTGAAGTTAGACAGTTCTATGAACAGACAGACGTGCCTCTGTTCCCCCAGACCACAGCGCATCCCCCAGCCCCGCCCACAGGGCCATAGGTGGGAAAGGTTAAAAAGAAATGTCTGTGCATCCCCCACCCTCCCATGTGCTGTTGGGAATTCCTGAGGGTTCCAGGAGTCTGGCCAGTTTGAATATCAGCTCCCAGGACATAGAATGCAGATGGAGACAGAAAGTGGCCCATCTGGGTAAGGTTCTCTCTCCGCCCGGCTGCCCCCAACACCCTGCCCTGGCTGTGGGGTTACACTGGTGGGGTGTGTGTACAAGGGAGGAGCGGGTGGAGCAGACGGAGTGAGATTAAGAAATTATTTCTAACTTGAAGTTTATAAAGTTTTTGTGAATTTCTTTCTGTTGGAATCTAAGTGGGTCCAGGACGGGGTGTGACTTATGGCAAGGAACACATCATGTGTCAAAGGACCCCAAAGATTCTTCCAGCCAGTCATTCTCTACCTTCACTCTTGTGACCTCAGGCCATGGCTACTCGGGCCATCATGATCACGTCACCTGAGCCCGTCTCACAGGCCACCCTGCCAACCCATGTGTCACATTGCTGCAGCTGGGGACTCTACCGCACCTGTGCTCACAGGGCAGGGCCAGCTCTGCAGATCCAACAGAGCCCAGGGGCTCCTTCCAGAACCAGAGCCAGGAGTCTCCTACAAGCTGAACTGGCTGCTTAAAAGCATGTCTAGTCCCCCCAAACCGGAGGTCCTTTAAGGCAGACCTCCGCTGTGCCACAATCCTCACCTTGGGTCCTCACTGGGCTTGGGACCCAGCACAGTGGAAACGGGCTCAGCCAGGTCTCAAGTCTCCTGGGCCTGTTCACATATCATGGGCCTCATGTCTCAACAAGACTGGTGGCCACAGTCATAGGCAATACAAACACGGTCACGCTTGGACATCTCCTCTCCTTTGCCTTACCAGATCGTCCCCAGGAAAAGTGGGGGGCAAGAGAGTGACCTTTATGGAACCCCTAGTGTCCATCAGGCAGCAGCTTAGACACTTTGCCTCCATTGCTCCCTCCTACCTCTGACTGGGAGACACTCCAGGGAAGGAATTACGTCCAACTGTGATCTAGGCACCCCAGCCCCTCCCAGAACACCTGGCACATAGCTGGCTCTCTGAAAACATTTATGGAGAACAGTCAGCAAAGATCTCAGTTAATACTCAGAACAACCCTTGAGGAGGTATTGTTACTCCCATATGTGAAATGGGAAAGCGAGGGCAGAGAAGAAGTAAATTTTCTGACTTCACGCGGCCAGCAAGGGGTTGAACCGGGCTGTGTGACTCCAAAGCTAGGGGTCTTCATAGGAATTCAAGTGTCCGTGTTCCTCGGTGGGTCCCCAGGCCCTCAGGCGGTCCTCAGAGCC
>NW_025803745.1:0-2981 GCF_021613505.1 Equus quagga
GGCTCTGAGGACCGCCTGAGGGCCTGGGGACCCACCGAGGAACACGGACACTTGAATTCCTATGAAGACCCCTAGCTTTGGAGTCACACAGCCCGGTTCAACCCCTTGCTGGCCGCGTGAAGTCAGAAAATTTACTTCTTCTCTGCCCTCGCTTTCCCATTTCACATATGGGAGTAACAATACCTCCTCAAGGGTTGTTCTGAGTATTAACTGAGATCTTTGCTGACTGTTCTCCATAAATGTTTTCAGAGAGCCAGCTATGTGCCAGGTGTTCTGGGAGGGGCTGGGGTGCCTAGATCACAGTTGGACGTAATTCCTTCCCTGGAGTGTCTCCCAGTCAGAGGTAGGAGGGAGCAATGGAGGCAAAGTGTCTAAGCTGCTGCCTGATGGACACTAGGGGTTCCATAAAGGTCACTCTCTTGCCCCCCACTTTTCCTGGGGACGATCTGGTAAGGCAAAGGAGAGGAGATGTCCAAGCGTGACCGTGTTTGTATTGCCTATGACTGTGGCCACCAGTCTTGTTGAGACATGAGGCCCATGATATGTGAACAGGCCCAGGAGACTTGAGACCTGGCTGAGCCCGTTTCCACTGTGCTGGGTCCCAAGCCCAGTGAGGACCCAAGGTGAGGATTGTGGCACAGCGGAGGTCTGCCTTAAAGGACCTCCGGTTTGGGGGGACTAGACATGCTTTTAAGCAGCCAGTTCAGCTTGTAGGAGACTCCTGGCTCTGGTTCTGGAAGGAGCCCCTGGGCTCTGTTGGATCTGCAGAGCTGGCCCTGCCCTGTGAGCACAGGTGCGGTAGAGTCCCCAGCTGCAGCAATGTGACACATGGGTTGGCAGGGTGGCCTGTGAGACGGGCTCAGGTGACGTGATCATGATGGCCCGAGTAGCCATGGCCTGAGGTCACAAGAGTGAAGGTAGAGAATGACTGGCTGGAAGAATCTTTGGGGTCCTTTGACACATGATGTGTTCCTTGCCATAAGTCACACCCCGTCCTGGACCCACTTAGATTCCAACAGAAAGAAATTCACAAAAACTTTATAAACTTCAAGTTAGAAATAATTTCTTAATCTCACTCCGTCTGCTCCACCCGCTCCTCCCTTGTACACACACCCCACCAGTGTAACCCCACAGCCAGGGCAGGGTGTTGGGGGCAGCCGGGCGGAGAGAGAACCTTACCCAGATGGGCCACTTTCTGTCTCCATCTGCATTCTATGTCCTGGGAGCTGATATTCAAACTGGCCAGACTCCTGGAACCCTCAGGAATTCCCAACAGCACATGGGAGGGTGGGGGATGCACAGACATTTCTTTTTAACCTTTCCCACCTATGGCCCTGTGGGCGGGGCTGGGGGATGCGCTGTGGTCTGGGGGAACAGAGGCACGTCTGTCTGTTCATAGAACTGTCTAACTTCAGTGGCCGCAAAGGACAGAACCCAGGCCTGGACATGTGGTCCCCCAAAGCTGTGCACCTTGAGGAACCCAGACGCACGTGGGGACCGGGTGGCAGATTTGAGGTTTTCCCTCATTCACTTTTCCCTCTTGTCTGAATGTCGGACTTTCATGTTATCATTACTATCACACCCCACTCTAACAGTAGGTCCAGTACTGCAATGTGCCCGTTCTTAGCTGTGTAATTTGGGCAAGAATCTTAACTTCCCTGTGCCTCAGTTTCCTCATCTGTAAACAGAGAAAATCACTGTCTCATAGGGCTGCTGTGAGCTTTAAATGAGTCAAAATGTGTAAAGTACTTAGAAGGGTTCCTGACCTATTTTAATACTTGGTGTTTTCTATTACTGTTACTAAACACCTGCAAACCCAACACACACACACAGATACACAGACACACACACACAGGAGTGAATTCAAGTTCATCTCATCTGAATTGGGACAGTTTTTTTGAGGGAGGGAAAGACATAGCTTCGGGGCTGACAGTGTGGAACCGCGCTTACCCCATCTCGTCCACGGCCTCCTCATCCCGAGACGCCCACTGGCCGGTCACACTGTGACTATGGCGTCGTCCCACGCAGTGGTGGAAAGAATGCCGCAGGCTGCCCCGGGGATAAAGGACCGGCCTGCAACCTCAGGCTTCCATTTCTCTCCAGGCATCGAGATGAAGTTTAAGAACAGGCTGTTTCCTCTGATCGTGTGCCCAGCCTGGATCCCCGAGCTGAACTCAGTGGAGCATGGAGAGGAAGGTAAGGAGGTTCACCTGAGCCCACAGAGGGGCTGGGACACTGGGAGTTGCTCACCTGGAGGGGATGGCGGGTCCCCAAGAAAGCCTCGCCTTTGGCTCTCGCTGCTGCCTGCTGCTCCGGGAGCTGCCCTGTGCAGGGGAAGCGGCTCACCCCTTCACGGCCTGACTCTGCTGAGCATCCGTGGTAGGGTGCCAGCAGCAAGGGCTGTGGGGTTTTTGGTAGTTGTTCTCTAACCTGGCTACACGTTACAATCGCTCATGGGGGTAAGGGTAGGTGGGGGCAGATCTTGGGTGCTTTTTTTAAAAATGCTGGGACTTAGCTCTTAGAGATCTGATTTTACTGAGTTGAAAGCCTCTACTTTAGGGAAAAGAGCACTCTGGTTGTAGGATCAAGAGACCTGGGGTTGAGTCCTGGCTCTTTTATTAGCTGTGTGGCATTGGACAAATTAACCTCTCTGGACCTTAATGTTTTTATCCATATAAGGATGTGAGACCTGGTTCAGCCTCACTCAGGTTGCTGTAAAGCTTGATAGGAGCTGTGTGTGAAAGGGTTTTCTGAGCTGCGAAGGGAATCGCTGTTATTCTGAGCGTGTGTTCCCAGGTATCTCCTTTGGAGCCTCCTGCCCCCTGAGCTGTGTGGAAAAGACCCTGCTGGATGCAGTTGCCCAGCTTCCTACTTACAAAACAGAGGTGTTCAGAGGCGTCCTGGAGCAGCTGCGCTGGTTTGCTGGGAAGCAGGTCAAGTCTGTGGCCGTGAGTCTCTGTTCAGGGGCCCGTAACGCCCAG
>NW_025803746.1:0-3327 GCF_021613505.1 Equus quagga
GTTGTTCACTGGAGGCCCCCAAGGCCTTTATCCAGAGTCTTTTAACTCATATTCTACACACAGTTCTAACTAACTTGGTGCTCCAGTTTTCATGGCCATTGCACACTCTAGAAAAGGGTGAGGAAGTTCTGCTAGAGCAAGGCACACTATTCCCAGCAAGAAATGACAATGTCCATCTAGCAGCAAGGAAGGAAAGGGAGGAACCACAAAAATAAGACAAACTCAGCAGTCTTTGAGAAAAGTGGAAATCTCTCTGGGGAAACAAAACAGCCTTATTCAGCCTCAGTAGACCTTGAGGGCAGTGATCCATTATTGTAAATCACAATAATTTATGTCCTGAACTCATCAATGAATTATGAAGAAAGAAATCTAAGTAAGAATATGCTGGCATTTTAATTATCTGGCAAATGTACTTCTGTGAAATACATTCTTCCCCACAAGGACTGGGTGAGTGAGGCTGACGCCTTCCTGTGTGCAGGCTCCCCTCACTTCACTTAGGGGCCCTGAAACCCTCCTATTGCAAGAAGAAAGATGAGAAGAAGCACTATAGCAACCCCTCTTTCTATATTACTTTTTGTCTAAATTTGGAGGAGAAGAGCAAGGTGGTGGTGGAAGTTCCAGAATAGAGCAGCTCTGAGATCCACTGTCAAAGCCGTGAATGCAGGAGGGGTCTACACACAGGGCAATGTGTGCAGGGGGTCGAGGCAAGGGAGGGTTTATCTCCCGATGCCAAGTCTGACGGTGCTTTTAGGTTGTCAAAGGCCAAGCCTTTGGCTTCCATGGCTCTCTGGCAGCTTTCTTGGAAACGCTAATTGGTTGTGCCTCATCCTTCAGGAAATCTAGCATGGAATGGTGTTTCCTGTATTCATGTCAGAAGGGCTGCCTCAGCCCCCAATTCCAGGAATTGGCTCTCCTGGAAATGTGCCCGGGGCTGTGCCTGGGACTCTTTCCTACTTTTTCCTCTCAGCACAGCTCCAAGTTTCTGGAGTGTCTCCTGAGGCATTGAGCTGAGACTCCTGCCTTCTTGGAGCAAATCAGTCAGATGAACACACCCCTTCCCCACCCTCAATACCTCAGTTCTGGGAGGCAGCAATCTGGACTCTACACTGTGTGCTGCCATATGTGCCCAAAGAGGTCCTGAGCACATCCTTTCCCCACAGGTGATGGGTCATCAGATCTGTACACTTCCTCAAGAACAGGCCCACAGTGATGAATGAAGACTGTTCAGCTTTCTGGCAAGAAGTGCCTATTAAGTAGTGGTGAGGCATCAGGCACACTGGCTGGGCACCTCTCTGGACCAGCACCAGTCTCGGACATCCTTGGTGGGATGCCCACAAAGCCCAGCCTGAGAGGCACACACCCAAGCCTCGTAGAGCTCTGGAGTGCTGAGGAAACCACTGGGAATTTCTCTCCTAGAGGCTTCCTAAGGAAGCAGCACTGAAGAGAGAAACTGGGTGCAAAGACATGTTTTGATAAAGTAGGACCCAGCTTTTACGGAGAAATTTCCTTAAAATTAAATTTCACTGCTGCTTCCAGGAGAGATTCTATTTGCTTATTCATAAGTTATTTAGTCTACATTAACCAAGCAACAGAAAGTAGTTAAAGCAGAGGCAAGCAGGATGAAGTTGGGGTATCTGCTATTCCTGTTGATTCTGGAATAGGTATCAGAGCTAGATTTCATTGGAGATTAACAATCTAGGTTCTTTAACTCCTGTGAAAACTCTTTGGAAATATTTTTGTGTGAGTGGTTGTCATCTCTCTAGGATGGTGGATGCTGTGGAGGAAAGGGGGACAACCCAAACTGCTGCATGAACCAGAAGAAAGACCAGATGGTAAGTGGGTCCTTCTCTCCCTGGAAGCCTAGGGGCAAATCTCAGATCAAAGGAGCCCGTGGGCTCTCTCCACACTCTTGGCGGTGGTGGCTGGAAGAGGAAATGGCTATGCCCAGACTATGAGGGCAGTGAATGTGCATGTTTAGCCCTGGGTCCTTTCACAAGACTTCCTTGTTCCTGCCTTCCAGGAGCTGCTTGCCCCTCCGCCAGCCTGCTGAAGGCTGCAAACGAGCTCTGTTGGACAAAGGGCTGGGCTGGTCCTATAGGGCACCTTAAAGGAGGGGATACTCTACCACCCATCTGTTCCCTTTTCCAGCAGGTCACCCTCTCGCCATCTTTATTCAACCCAGAGGAGTTCATGCCCCTGGATCCCACCCAGGAGCCCATCTTCCCCCCAGAGTTGCTGGTAGGTGATGCCTCAGGGAGAGGCCCAATCAAGTCTCTGTGCCATGACCCATTTTATTTCAGACTCTTGGGATCTCTGTGTCCTCCTTGTCCTTTAGGTTTCAGCCTGCATTTCCCTTCCTTGCTCTGACACCCAGAGGTCAAGTCTCTCTGCCACACACTCCCACAGGACCCACACTTCTCTCCTTCTCCCACGTGTCACTCGAGAAAAAGGAGTCAATCTCTCTGCCACATGATGTACAGGAACAGATGCTCCAGAAGTATCTGCTAACTTCCTGGGTAAATCTAATGTATAAGCCCCCAAACAACCCACTCTGCTCTCTGTAAGCAGTCCATCTATTTAAAAAATGAACAAATTGAAAAAGAATGCTGTATCCAAAGACACAATCCATGGCTTGCAGCTCTGTCTTAAGGATGCCTCACACACCCACTTTCTCACCTTGATGATTCTGCCCCTTCACCTCAACGTTCATGGTGAAGGAAGAATCGAGTTTCACAAATGCAGATTTCTCAGGAGGTATTGAGCACATGAAACTGCCTTATGAGTTCAGTGGGCCAGAGAGAAGGGCTTTGCAGCAGGCAGCTGGAATATCTTTCTCCAGGTTGTGAAAACTGGAAAAAAAAAATGTGATTTGGGGTTTTCTCTGCAGTCCTGTGTCACCCCACATACACTAGAACCAGCCCCTCTTTGCCTTCACTTCTGACATCTCTTTCTTCACGACCTCTATCCTCTCCTATACCTTGTCCCCTGTACCCCCTGGGGACAGTGGGGGCAGGGCAAGGAACCTGGGCTTTTGGTCAGGACAGTTCAAGTCACCTTGTGGCGGGTGACCTTCCACAGGTCCCATAACCTTGATCCTCAGGTGCCTTCACCTGTAGAAGATGGGGCTGACAATGCCTCCTTCACCAGGGTCTCCTAAAGACCAAGAGAGAGAATGCATGTGAGAGCTGCAATGCAGTTCCTGCCTCAACATGTAGTAGTTCCCCTCACTTCTGCCCTGACACGTGTTTTCATTCTGAATTCAGTATTAAACAAGTGGGAAAACAGTTGACCCCACTGTGGACTTAAGGCAATTTATCAGGGGAATGG
>NW_025803747.1:0-12431 GCF_021613505.1 Equus quagga
CAAGTCTTAATCCTCCCTAGACCATTTGAGGAGACGTGAGTTCAGATCACACCTTCCTTGGGCACCTTATGTGAGTCTATAAATGAGGGCCCCTCACTGAACAAGGTGATTGTTTTCCTCGGGAGGAGCATCTTAGACCAGTCGCGGGAGGTCAAAGCAGGGTGACGGTGGTATTGCTTCACCTCTACAGCTTCGTTTCTTAGCCAGGAAAAGGGGAAATTACTAAACTTGCCCAACCTCAGGAGATATGAGAAGGTGAATTAGGGCTTGTAATTTTCCTTTTTAAAAATTTTTTTATTATGGTAACACTGGTTTATAACATTTTATAAATTTTAGGTGTACATCGTTATATTTTGATTTCTGTTTAGATTATATCACGTTCACCAGCCAAAGACTAGTTATAATCCATCATCATACACATGTGCCTAATTACCCCTTTGACCCTCCTCTGTCCCCCTGTTCTCCTCTTGTAACCACCTATCCAATCTCATTCTCTCTGTGTTTGTTTGTTACTGTTTTTATCTCCTATTTATGAGTGAGGTAATATGCTATTTGACTTTCTACCTCTGACTTATGTCGGTTAGCATAATACCCTCAAGGTCCATCCGTGTTGTCACAGTTGGCCAGATTTCATCCTTTTTTATGGCCGAGTAGTATTCCATTGTGTACATATACCACATCTTTATCCTTTTGTCCCTTGAAGGGCTCCTAGGTTGCATCCAACTCTTGGCTATTGTGAATAACGCTGCAATGAACATAGGGGGGCATATATCATTACTCATTTGTGTTTTCATGTTCTTTGCATAAATACCCAGAGGTGGAATAGCTAGATCATATGGTAGTTCTATTCTTAATTTTTTGAGGACTCTCCATACTCTTTTCCATAGTGGCTGCACCAGTTGGCACTTCCACCAACAGTGTATGAGAATTCTCTTTTCTCCACATCCTCTCCAAAATTGCTCACTTCCTGTCTTGTTAATAATTCTTACAGGCCTGAGGTGATATCTTATTGTAGTCTTGATTTGAATTTCCTTGATGATTAGTGATGTTGAACCTCTTTTCATGTGCGTGTTGGCAATCTATATATCCCTTTGAAGAAATATCTGTTCAGATCTTTTGCCCATTTTTTAAGTGGGTTGTTACTTATTTTTTGTTGAGTTGTATGAGTTCTTTATATATTTTGGATATTAACCCCTTATCAAATATATGGTTTGCAAATATCTTCTCCCAATTGTTAGGTTGTCTTTTCATTTTGCTGATGGTTTCCTTTGCTGTGCAGAAGCTTTTTAGTTTGAGGTAGTCCCATTTCTTTATTTTTTCTGTTGGTTCTTTTTTCTAGAAGTTTCATGGTTTCAGTTCTTACTTTCAAGTCTTTAACCCATTTTTGAGTTAATTTTTATGCATGGTGTAAGATAATGGTCTACTTTCATTCTTTTGCATGTGGCTGTTAGTTTCCCAACATCATTTATTGAAGAGACTGTCCTTTCTCTCTAGTATATTCTTTGCTGCTTTGTCAAAAATTAGCTGTCCATGAATGTGTGGGTTTATTTCTGGGCTCTCTATTCTGTTACATTGATCTGTATGTCACTTTTTGTGCCAGTACTGTGCTGTTTTGGTTACTATAGCTTTGTAGTATATTTTGAGGCAAAGATTGTGATACCTCCAGCTTTGTTCTTTTTTCTCAGGACTGCTTTGGCTATTCAGGGTCTTTTGTTGTTCCAAATAAATTTTAGTATTCTTCTATTTCTGTGAAAAATGTCATTGGAACTTTGATAGAGATTGCACTGAATCTGTAGATTGCTTTAGGAAATATGTATATTTTAACTAAGTTAATTCTTCCAATCCAAGTGCACGGAATATTTTTTCATTTCTTTGTGTCTTCTTCTATTTCTTTCAACAATGTTTTATAGTTTTCAGTGTACAGGTCTTTCACCTCTTTGGTTAAATTGTTTCCTAAGTATTTTATTCTTTTTATTGAAATTGTAAATGAGGTTGTATTCTTTGTGTGTGTGGGGGGAGATTGTTCCAGTTATAACATCTTCTCCAATCTTCCTCTTTTTGTTTGACAAAAATTGTCCCTGAGAAACGTCTGTGCTAATCTTCCTCTACTTTGTATAGGGGATGCCTCCACAGCATGGCTTGATAAGCAGTGCGTAGGTCCACGCCCAGGATCTGAACCCGCAAACTCCAGGCAACCAAAGTGCAATGCACAAACTTCACCACCATGTCACCGAGCCAGCTCCTGGGGTTGTATTCTTAACTTATCTTTCTGCTACTTTGTTGTTAGTGCATAGAAATCCAACTGATTTTTATATGTTGGCTTTGTATCCTGCAACTTTACCATATTCATTTATTATTTCTAAAAGAGTTTTGGTGGATTCTTTAGGGTTTTCTATATATAAAATCCTTTCATCTGCAAACAGTGATAGTTTCACAACTTACTTTACAATTTGGATCCATTTTATTTCTTTTTCTTGCCTGATTGCTCTGGCTAAGACTTCTATACTATGTTAAATAAGAGTGGTGAAAGTGGGCATCCTTGTCTGGTTTCTGTTCTTAGAAGGATAGCTTTAAGTTTTTCTCTGTTGAAAATGACATTAGCTGTGAATTTGTCATATATGACCTTTATTATGTTGAGATAATTTCCTTCTATACTCATTTTATTCAGAGTTTTTATCATGAATGGATGCCATACCTTGTCAAATGCTTTCTCTGCATCTACAGAGATGATCATGTGATTTTTATTCTTCATTTTGCTAATGTAGTGTTATCACATTGATTGATTTGCAGTTGTTGAAGCATCCTGCATCCCTGGAATAAATCACACTTGATCATGGCGTATGATCTTTTTAATGTATCATTGTATTCTATTTGCAAGTATTTTGTTGAGCATTTTTGCAGTGATGTTCATTAGTGATTGGTGCTCTAATTTTCTCTTTTGGTGTTGTCCTTGTCTGATCTTAAAATCAGGGTACTTTTGTCTTCATAGAATGAGTTAGGAAGCGTCCCCTCCTCTTCAATTTGTTGGAAGAGTTTTGGAAGGATAGGTATTAAGTCTTCTTTGAATGTTTGGTACAATTCACCAAGGAAGCTGTCTGGTCCTGGACTTTTATTTATTGGGAGGTTTTTGATTACTGTTTCAACCTCCTAACTGGTGATTGGCCTATTCAAATTCTCTATTTCCTTTTGATTCAGTTTTGTAAGGTTGTATAAATCTAAGAATTTATTGATTTCTTCTAGATTATCCCATTTTTGGTGTATAGCTTTTCATAGTATTCTCCTATAATCTTTTGTATATCTGAGGTGTCCATTGTAATCTCTACTCTTTCATTTCTCATTTTATTTATTTGAGGCTTCTCTCTTTTTTTGTTGGTTGGTCTAGTTAAAGTCTTGTCAATTTTGTTTATCTTTTCAAAGAAAAATCTCGTTTCATTGATTTTTTTCTATTGCTTTTTTAGTGTCTATTTCATTTATTTCTGCTCTGATTTTTATTATTTCCTCTCTTCTCCTGATTTGGAGCTTTTTTTGTTCTTATTTTTCCAGTTCCTTTAGGTGAATTGTTAGATTGTTTATTTGAGATTTTTCTTGTTCATCAAGGTGTGTTTGTATTGCTATAAACTTCCCTCTTAGAATCATATTTGCTGTATTCCATAAATTTTGGCATGTCATATTTTCATTTTCGTTTGTCTCCAGGTATTTTTTGATTTCTCCTTTGATTTCTTCATTGACCTAATTGTTCTTCAGCAGCATTTTGTTTAATCTCAACATATTTGTGGGTTTTCTTATTTTCTTCCTGTAGTTGATTTCTAGTTTCATACTGTTATTGTCAGAAAAGATGCTTGGTATTATTTCAATTTTCCTAGATTTTTGGTACTTATTTTGTGGCTTAATATGCGATCTATCCTGGAGAATATTCCATGCACATTTGAAAAGAATGTGCTTTTTGGATGGAATGTTCTGTATTTATCTACAAAGTCCATATGGTCTAATGCGTCATTTAAGGCCAATGTTTCCTTATTGATCTTCTGTTTGGATGATCTATCCATTGGTGTAAGTGGAGTGTTAAAGTCCCCTAATATCATTGTGTTGCTGTCTTTTTCTCCATTTATGTCTGTTAATAATTACTTTATATATTTAGGTGCTCCTATGTTGGCTGCATACATACTTACAAGTGTTACATGCTCTTGTTGGATTGTTCCCTTTATCATTATGTAGTGTCCTTCTTTGTCTCTTGTTAACAGTTTTTGTTTTAAAGTCTATTTTGTCTGAGATAAGTATTGCTACCCCAGCTTCTTTTCATTGACATTTCCACGGAGTATCTTTCTCCATCCCTTCACTTTCAGTTTGTGAGTGTCTTTAGGTCTGAAGTGTTTCTCTTGTATGCAGCAAATATATGGGTCTTGTTTTTTTATCCAATCAGCCACACTATGCCTTTTGATTGGTGCCTTTAGTCTGTTGAAGTTGAACGTAGCTTTTGGTAAAATGTACTTATTCCCATTTTTTTCCTTCTTTTGGTGTTTTAATAGTTCTTCTCTGTTCCTTTCTTCTTCCCTTGTGCTCTTCCCTTGTGGTTTGATGGTTTTCTTTAGTATTATGTTTGGGTTCCTTTCTCAATTTTTTGTGTATTTATTGTAGGTTTCTGGTTTGTAATTACCATGAGGTTCATATATAATAACCTATGTATATAGCAATCTATTTTAAGTTGATGTTCTCTTTAGTTTGACGTCTTGATAAAAGCTCTCCTCTTTTACTCCCCTCCTCCCACAATTTATGTTTTATATCATTTAACCTTTTTTCTGTACATGTGAATCTGTTACCCTCCTATCATTGAAATAGATAATTTTTGTACTTTTGTGCTTTCACCTCCATATTAGCTTCATAGAGTGATTGATCTGATACCTTTATTGTATATTTGCCTTGATGAGGGGTCTTATTGCCTTTTTAAAAAATAATTTTCTTATTCCATTTTGTGGTCTCTTTGCCACTTGAGTAAGTCCCTTTAGCATTTCTTTTAAAACTGGTATCTTGGCTATAAACTCCTTTAATTTTTCTTGCCCAGGAAACTCTTTATCTCTCCTTCCTTTCTGAATGATAATCTTGCCAGGTAGAATATTCTTGGTTGTAGGTATTTTCCTTTCAGCACTTCAAATATATCGTGCCACTCCCTTCTAGACTGTAAGGTTTCTGCTGAGAACTCAGCTGATAGCCTTATGGGGTGTTCTTTTTGTGTAACTTGTTGCCTTTCTCTTGGAGCTTTTCAGATTCTCTCTTTATCTTTAATTCTTGACATTTTAATTATAATGTGTCTTGGTATGGGCCTCTTTGGGTTTATGCTGTTTGGTGCTTTCTGTGCTTCCTATACCTGGATGTCTATTTCCTTCTTTAAGGTAGGAAAATTTTCCACTATTATTTCTTCAAATAGATTCTCTGCCCCTTTGTCTCTCTCTTCTCCTTCTGGGACACCTATAACACGGATGTTAGCACACTTGATGTTGTTCCAGAGGTCCTTAGACCGTCCACATTATTTTTAATTCCTTTTTCTTCTATCTGTTCAGCTTGGGTGATTCCCTTCAGTATCTCTTCCAGCTCGCTAATCCATTCTTCCATATCATGTACTAGAATATTGAGTCCATTTAGTGAAGTTTTCACTTCCAGTGTTGTATTCTTCATTTCTGATTGGTTCTTTTTTGTATTTTCCAGGTTTTTGTTGAAGTTCTCACTGCGTTCATTCATTCTTCTCCTAAGATCAGTGAGCATCCTTATGACTCTTTGTTTGAACTCTTTGTCAGGTAGATTGTTTATTTCTGTTTTGTTTAGTTCTTTTTCTGGGGTTTGGTACTGTTCCCTTACTTGGAATATATTCCTTTGCCTCCTCATTTTGCCTCTTTCTCTGTGCTTATATCTATGTATTAGGAGGGTCAGCTATGTCCCCCAATCTTGGAAAGGTGGCCTTATGAAAGAGATGCCTTATGAGGTCCAGCAGTGTGCTTCCCTCTTGTCACCAGTTCCAAATGTTCTAGGAGAGTCCCCTGTGTGGGCTACATGTGTCCTCCTGTTATGGCAGTGTTGCTCTTGCTGCAGGTTCCTGGGGAGGCTGGCCTGTCCCCCTGGCTGGCTGGTTATAATGCTCAGCTGCATGCGGCTGCTATGGTCCTTTCAGTCAGTGTATCAGGTGTGGCGAGCCCCAGCACAGGTGGATAAAGGTCTAATAGCACATTCCTGTTGCAGTTTCTCTGTTAAGTGAGTAGGTCCCCAGGATGGCTGGTGCTAGGCTCAGGGGCTTACAATTGCTGTAGGTCTCTGGCCTGCAAAGCTGTTGTCAGCTTTCTCAGAGTTTCAGCAAAGTGGAGCTGCCTCCAGGCATGGGAGCATCCAAGTTTTTCAGGCTTTGGAAGGTGGGGCTGATCTCCTATGTGGCTGTTTGAGAAACACTTGTCTGCTGCAGCTTATATGCCCCACCACCTTCATGGTCACATAGCCCATCAACACAGTCCTGTCCCATGCATTTACCATGACCTCCTAAAGTAGACTCAAGCTGCAGGGGTCTCATATACTGCATCAATGAAGGCCCATCCCTCACACATGCCCTACCCTGCAGAAGCAGACCCACGCCCAGGTTGCACAGGCTCAAGGCACCCTGCTTATGGGGGCCCACAAGCTGCCCAAGGGCTTCCTTTTGGCTGGGGTCAGCCTCTAGGGTGGGCAGCCTGCCCTGGCTGAGCTAGATTAAATAGGTGCTCTATTTCTTCCATTGTGTCTTTCATCCCTAATATTTCTGATTGATTCTTTATACTTTCAATCTCTTTTGTGAAGTAGCTCCCAAACTCATTGAATTGCTTCTCTACATTCTATTTTAACTAGTTGAGTTTTTTGATGATAGCTATTTTGAATTCTTTGTCATTTAGATTACATATTTCTGTGTCCTCTGGAATGATTTCTGGGTACTTGTCATTTTCTCTGTGGTTTGGAGATCTAATATAATGTTTGATATTGTTCAAGGGAGTGGCTCTGATTTTTTTGCATCCTGGTATTTGGTCACAGTTACTGCCTATTGCCACTGGGTGGGGGTCAAGAGCCACGTATTCTAAGCCCTCTGCCTTCCACAAGATCCCAGGCAGTGGAGCTGGGCTGGGTGCATGGGGCGAAGGGTACTTTCTTCTGCATACTCTCAGGGCTTTCTCACTCTGCTCTTGTTATCTGCTCTCCTGGGGAGTTGGCTTGATAAGGTCACTCCCCCCTCACCCCAGGCAAAATCTTTCACCCTGGTAGAGGGCTTCCCTATAGGCTGCAAGGGCCCTCAGGGATCCTGGATGTTCCCACAAATGATGTCCCCTCCTCCATTCCTTCCTTCTCAGTGGCCTCCCATTGTCCCAGATCACAGTCTTTAGGGGAGGGAGTGAAGCTTTCTCTTAACCCATTCCACCTCCTCCATGGCGGCTCCAGCCTCTCTGCTCTCCATCATATGGCTGTGTGGGTCTCTCCGACGTCTTTTGTGTTGTGTTTGGGTGTCCTCTGTTGGAGTATGAATGTCCTTTTCATTGTATGTTGGAGGTGAGAGATTGCTGGGGAAACTCAGTCTGCCAGGATGCTGATTTCACTCTCAAAAATAGGTGATCTAGTGGGTGGGGCAGATCCCTGAGCTAACAGGCCAGGGGAAGACCACAAATGGTGTCTGCCAGCATCTGTGTCAGTATGCTCGTGCTGGGTCACAATAATGGCTGTAGCCAATGTCTCAGTCCCTGGAGAGGTCTCACCCCTCACTGAGAGGCCCCTGGAGCCTATCAGGTGAGTCGCTTTTCACCAAAGGACAGTGCACCTTTCTGGTGATTTTAGTTAGCTTTCTGAAATGGGTGAATGTGTGCATGGGCCCTTGAAGAGAAGGATTTTTTTTCCTCTTATGTCTGATAGCTTTTCTAGGGGCATTCCCCATTGCTGTTAATAGGCAGCAATGCCATATATTATGACACTCATCTTGTGCTGAGTTTAAAAGCTGCTTGTTGTAGTAATGCTCCCCTGTTCAGATCCCCCACTCCTCCAGGGAAGGCTTTGTACCTTAAGGTTGCTCCTGGCCAGCCATGAAGCTTTGCAGCCATAGGTGGCTGTTTTCTCCCCAGAAAGGATTTTCTGCCTTTTCCACCTCAGTCAGCACTGTCCCTTTTCATGGGAATTCTTTTTATCCAGTTTCTAGTTCTCTCTTAGGGGTAATTGTTCCTCTATCTGAGCCAATGGCAAAAGCATCCAACCAATTGCTTATGACATGAATCTAGGAGCCACTTATGATTCTCTCCTTCATACACCACACCCAACCCATCCAGTACTGTCTTCTGTACCTCCACAGCCTGAAATTAAACCTTCCTTTTCTCTCCATTTCTCCTATTGCTGCTTGGTCAGGGCCAACCACTCCTCCTGCCTGGACCACTATAATGTCCTGGTCTCCTGTTTCTACCCTTGCCCCCTACAACCCTTGTCCCACACAACAGCTAGAACAATTCTTTAAAATCATAAATTAGATAATATCACATCCTGCTGAAACTCCCCTAATGGCTTCCCATCACACTCAGAATAAAATTCTGGATCCTTCCCCTGGCTTATGAAGAGTTGCATGATCTGGCTGCTGCCTATTCCCCCAGCCAACTTCTCTTGTTCCAGCGGGTTCCACCCACACTGGCCTTTCAGCAACTCCAGCACCAGGCTTGTGTATTTGCTGTACTCAGGGCCTTTGCCCTTGCTGTACCTTCTACATGGAATACACTTTTCCCTGATCCTAATCAAGTTATTAAATTTAACGTAAAGGTCACCTTTCCAGAGCACACATTTTTGGCCACTCCGAGTAACCACTCGTCACTCCAGCTCATGTCATCCAGTACTAATACTCTACATAGCACTGACCTCCACCTGGTGTTTTCTTGTTTGTTTTTGTCAGTATCTCCCATACTAGGACACGAGCTTCATGAGACCAGTGACCTCATCTCTCTTCAGTGTTCTGTGCCCACAGTCTCTGCCATGCCTGGCAAATAACAGGTTCTCAGTAAATATTTATAAAATGACTGACTACATGCTAGGCACTGGGGATACAATAGTCTAGCAATTTTACTTATCATAAGTACCAAGAGAGACTCCCAAGAGAGAGAAAAAATATGAATGTGAGGAATATCCTTGTAATGAAAGTCTTGCATATTTCAATGAAAATTCTGTGACAGTCAACACATATAGCAAATTCTGTATGACATGTTTCCCAACTCTTATATCCCCAGTGGACATCATGGGCTTTCTTCACTTAAGAATAAATGGTATTCTTTTTGGAACAAAATGTATTCAGTTTGTTGTTAATAAATACTTATTGGGTTGGATTGTGGGATAGTGTAGTTATGAGAACAGGACATAGGTCTTTCACTTGGACAAATCTCTCGGCTTTCTTCCTCCTCAACTCAAGGCAGGCTGAGAAGCTCCTTCTGGTTCTCATGACTCCTATTCCTTGAAGGGGCTTTCCTACTAATAACTGACAGTGATTGACAACCTACTGTATGCCAGGTAAAAAATGTTGGGAGTTTCATGTGAATTAGCTCATTGAATCCTCACCACAGCTCTAGAGGTAAATAGTAGGACATTCCTCATCATACAGTTGAGGAACATATGGCTCAGAGAGGCTTGGTAATCTGGCCAAGGTCACAGTTGGTGAGGGATGGCACCAGGATTTGACTTTGTGGAGTGACTGCTACTCCACACTATCTGTCAACATGGGCTGACTTCAGTTCAGTTGTGTAGGGAGCCTGGGAGGGGTTTTGCCAATGCAAGTGTCTACATCTTCTTCCCCTTTTAGGAGAGAATTGCCAAAAGCCATGGGTCCCAGTGCGGGTTCTGCACCCCTGGCATCGTCATGAGCATGTACACACTGCTCCGGAACCAGCCCGAGCCCACCATGGAGGAGATCGAGGATGCCCTGCAAGGTACCAGCCTTGAAGCACAGCCAGGGAGGTGGGATGGCAAAGGGGGCTCTGCAGAGGTTGGGCCGGGCCAGAGTGGAAGCCAGGAGTGGGCTAGGAGTTCAGGGCACTGACCTTTGCAAGAAAGGCTCAGGTCACCCCGACGTGGCGGCTAAGATCTACTGGAAGGTTGGCCCTCTCTTAGAACACTGTGTGGTTCGGTGACCTCCTGGGGTCTTCTGCTTTAGTGTTTGTCTTCCTGCCCTCCCCCTGCACTGGGACCAGGTGGCAGTGGGTGGCTGGCACAGGAGAAGATCGTTTGGAAAACTCTACAGAAGCTAGTGACATGGCTTCCTTCCCTCTCAGCTTTCACCACAACAGGACTCTGCAGGGCAAAGGCCACCTATGAGGATGGTGACCATGATTCTGAGCCTTGGGCAGAGACTGGCTTCCCAGTTTTCCTTCTGTGAATGGGCCCAGGAGTCTGGATCAGGTGTCTGTTCCTTGGAATTGAGTAGAGAAGAATGCTCCTCCATTCATCATTCAATCCATCACTTATTCAATCCATTATATTGAGTCCTATCATATGTCAGGCACCATACCGGGTATAAGGGACACAGGGATGAAAGGCACAGTCCCCACTCTCAAGGAGTTCATATGTTGAAGAGAAAGACGATGTAGTTTGATAGGCTCACTGATAAAGCCATGAGTGGTCACCAGGGGAGCACGTAGGAGGGGCACCTGATTCAGTCTGGGCATTCTAAGAAGGCTTCCTGGAAGACAGGTTAGATGCTTTGAAGTCGGGAAGACAAGGAGGAAGAGGAGGGTTACAGGTAGAGGAAACAGAATGTGCAAAGAGAGCATCTAACTGAGCCGGGAGCAAAGCCACAAACCCCTCACCTGCCCTGGAGTCTCTGCTGACACTGCAGCTCTTTCTTTGTACCACAGGGAACCTGTGCCGCTGCACAGGCTACAGACCCATCCTCCAGGGCTTCCGGACCTTCGCCAGGGTAAGTGGGGGCCCCAGGACAGTGTGGCCCTGCTCCCAAAGAAGAGACACTCAGGGATCACAGTTGGGAGGGATGGCAAGGGCCTCTGGATTACAGCGAAGAAAGCTAAGATGGCCAGTGGCTGGCCCTCCAGCTGGGGACCTGACAGGGACAGTGGATCCTGCTATTCTTATTCAGGGAGGGGTTGTCGTCAATAGAATGGGGACTTCTCTTCTCTACAAGGCCTGGAGAGCTGGTTCCTGGAAGAGGCATGCTAACCAAGAGCTGACTTCCTCCAGGGCATTTGGGCTCGGCAGCTTCCCTTGGAGACTGGCACACTCAGCCCATGGCAGAGGTGCTGAATGTGGCATTTAATAACAACCCAGCCTGAGTCAGCACTGCGCCCCTCCTCCTTTCCTTCCCCAGATGCTTTCTGCAGTTGGCAGTCTGCCAAGCTTATGCTGCTAATGAGGTCTCCAGACAGTTGGTGAACTCTTGCATTGTTCATGTAACTCTGAGTGAGCAACCACAGCCGGGATGGGTGAACATGAGATTATAGACACAGACACACACCTGCCTTCTGGCAACAGGGACAGAGGGCTGGTCTCTCCTTTCTTGGCTTAATTTCCCCAGATTTCACCTGATTCCCCAACTAGGCCAAATTGATCCTCACTCCTATCAAACTGTCCCCTCTCAATTTGATTCAGGGTTGAGGAGAGAGTCCCAGCCTCTCATGATCTTCACTGACCTCTAGTGTTGGCACATTACAAAAAGGAGGGTTTCATCCAAATAAATCGAAAGGGATGGAGATGGAGACAGGCCTGTGAGGATGGAAAACACCATACCCTGCGGAGTGCTGTTGATGATGAGGAACCAGGAGATGTGAATTTAAATGAAAATAAAAGCTCCAATTCGGACTCCGCAGTTGTGGGTTCAAATCCCATTCCAACATTTATTTTTCTGCTTCTATCTCCCCAAACCCCCCACTGTACACAGTTGTATATCTTAGTTGCACGTCCTTCTAGTTGTGGGATGTGGGACGATGCCTCAATGTGGCCTGACGAGCAGTGCCATGTCCGTGCCCAGGATCTGAACCCTGGGCCACCGCAGCGGAACGCGCAAACTTAACCACTCGGCCACGGAGCCGGACCTCCATTCCATCATTTAATTGATGCTTAACTTTGGGCAAATTTCCATGTTTCTAAAATGGGGATTATAATAATACCTCCTTATAGTGTCTGTGGAATGTACTTCTTGTAAAGCTCTTAGAACAATGCCTGGCACATCTTAAGTGTTCAATAAATGGCAACTATAAATTAGGATGAGGATGCATTTCCTTCATTACTCAATGTTGGATCTTCATAAATTTCTCAGGCTTTCCTGAGAACCAGGGACTGTTCATCTTGCCCGTGTGTTTATTTCCTAGGAGGCTTCTCAAAGAGCTACAGTCTAACCAGCCCTCATAGTTTCTGTAAAGAGAAGGGCTTTTGAGAGTAGCTGACAACTCTGCTCCTTCCCA
>NW_025803748.1:0-3455 GCF_021613505.1 Equus quagga
CCCCCCAATCCAGCCGGCAGAGCAGTGCAGAGCAGAGCTGAGGGCTCTGAGCAGCCAAACTGACCAGCATGCAGAGTGTGCTCAGAAGCTTGTGCACGTTGTTCACTGGAGGCCCCCAAGGCCTTTATCCAGAGCCCTTTAACTTATTCTACACACAATTCCAACTAACTTAGTGCTCCAGTTTTCACGGCCATTGCACACTCTAGAAAAGGGTGAGGAAGTTCTGCTAGAGCAAGGCACACTATTCCCAGCAAGAAATGACAATGTCCATCTAGCAGCAAGGAAGGAAAGGGAGGAACCACAAAAATAAGACAAACTCAGCAGTCTTTGAGAAAAGTGGAAATCTCTCTGGGGAAACAAAACAGCCTTATTCAGCCACAGTAGACCTTGAGGGCAGTGACCAATTATTGTAAATCACAATAATTTATGTCCTGAACTCATCAATGAATTATGAAGAAAAAAATCTAAGTAAGAATATGCTGGCATTTCAATTACCTGGAAAATGTACTTCTGTGAAATACATTCTTCCCCACAAGGACTGGTGAGTGAGGCTGATGGCTCCCTGTGTGCAGGCTCCCCTCACTTAACTTAGGCTCCCTGCAACCCTCCTACTGCAAGAAGAAAGATGAGAAGAAGCACTATAGTAACCCCTCTTTCTTTATTCCTTTTTGTCTAATTATGGAGGAGAAGAGCAAGGTGGTGGTGGAAGTTTCAGAACAGAGCAGCTCTGAGATCCACTGTCAAAGCTGTGAATGCAGGAGGGGTCTACACACAGGGCAATGTGTGCAGGGGGTTGAGGCAAGGGAGGGTTTATCTCCCGATGCCAAGTCTGATGGTGCTTTTAGGTTGTCAAAGGCTGTGCTTTTGGCTGCCATGGCTCTCTGGCAGTTTTCTCGGAAACACTAATTGATTGTGCCTCATCCTTCAGGAAATCTAGCATGGAATGGCGTTTCCTGTATTCATGTCAGAAGGGCTGCCTCAGCCCCCAATTCCAGGATGTGGTTACCCTGGAAATAAGCCCGGGACTGTGCCTGAGAGTTTCCCCACTTTTGCCTCTCAGCACAGCTCCATGAGCTGGAGTGTCTCCTGAGGCCCTGAGCTGAAACTCCTGCCTTCTTGGAGCAAATCAGTCACATGAACACACCCCTTCCCCGCCCTCAATACCTCGGTTCTGGGAGGCAGCAATCTGGACTCTACACTGTGCATTGCCATATGCGCCCAAAGAGGTCCTGAGCACGTCATTTCCCCATAGGTGATGGGTCATCAGATCTGTACACTTCCTCCAGAACAGGCCCACAGTGAGGAATGAAGAATGTTCAGCTTTCTGGCAAGAGGTGCCTATGGAAGTAGTGGTGAGACATCAGGCACACTGGCTGGACACATCTCTGGACCCAGCATCAGTCTTGGACATTCTTGGTGGGAGCCCCACAAAGATCCCAGTCTGAGAGGCACCCACTGAAGCCATGTATGACTTGCCTAATCTTGAAGTAGAGCTCTGGAGTGCTGAGAGAACTAATGGGAATTTCTCTGCTAGAGGCTTCCTAAAGAAGCAGCACTGAAGAGAGAAAATGAGTGCAAACATATGTTTTGATAAAGTAAGACCCAGCTTTTATGGAAAAATTTACTTAAAATTAAATTTTGCTGCTGCTTCCAGGAGAAATACTATTTGCTTATTGACAAGTTATTTAGTCTATATTAACCAAGAAAGAGAAAGAAGTTAAAGCAGAGGCAAGCGGGATGGGAACATCTGCTATTCTTGTTGATTCTGGCATAGGTATCAGAGCTAGATTTCATTGGAGATTAATAATCTAGGTTTTTAACTCCTGTGAAAACTCTTTGGAAATATTTTTGTGTGAGTGGTTGTCATCTTTCTAGGATGGTGGATGCTGTGGAGGAAAGGGGAACAACACAAACTGCTGCATGAACCAGAAGAAAGACCACACAGTAAGTGGGTCTTCTCTCCCTGGAAGCCTGGGGGCCAATCTCAGATCAAAGGAGCCCATGGGCTCTCTCCACACTCTTGGCAGTGGTGGCTGGAAGAGAAAATGGCTATGCCCAGACTATGAGGGCAGTGAATGTGCACATTAGCCCTGGGTCCTCTCACAAGACTTCCTTGTTCCTGCCTCCCAGGAGTTGCCTGCCCCTCCACCAGCCTGCTGGAGGCTGAAAACGAGCTCTCTTGGACAAAGGGCTGGGCTGGTCCTACAGGGCACTTTAAAGGAGGGGATACCATACCACCCATCTGTTCCCTTTTTCAACAGGTCACCCTCTCGCCATCTTTATTCAACCCAGAGGAGTTCATGCCCCTGGATCCCACCCAGGAGCCCATCTTCCCCCCAGAGTTGCTGGTAGGTGATGCCCCAGGGAGAGGCCCAATCAAGTCTCTGTGCCATGACCCTTTTTATTTCAGACCCCTGGGATCTCTGTGTCCTGCTTGTCCTTTAGTTTTCAGCCTGCATTTCCCTTCTTTCCTCTGACACCCAGAGGTCAAATCTCTCTGCCATACACTCCCACGGGGACCCACACTTCTCTCCTTCTCCCACATGTGACTCTGAGGACAGGGAGTCAAGCTCTCTGGCACATCAGGTACAGGAACAGTTGCTTCAGAAGTATCTGCTAACTTCCTGGCTAAATCTAATGTATAAGCCCCTCAAACAACCCAGTATACTCTCTGTAAGCAGTCCATCTATTTAAAAAAATAAACAAACAGGAGAAGAATGCTGTATCCAAAGGATACGATCCATGGCTTGCAGCTCTGTCTTAAGGACGCCTCTCACACCTACTTTCTCACCTTGATGATTCTGCCCCTTCACCCCAACATTCATGGTGAAGAAGAAATCCAGCCATTCTCAGAGTTTTGTAAATGCAGATTTCTCAGGGGGTGTTAAGCACATGAAGACTGCCTTATGAGTTCAACGGGCCAGAGAGAAGAGCTTTGCAGCAGGCAGCTGCAATATCTTTCTCCGGATTGTGAAACCTCAAAAAAACTGTTTGATTTGGGTTTTTTTCCTCCCCACTCTGAATACCCCACACACACTAGAACCACTCCCTCATTGCATTCACTTCTGACACCCCTTCCTTCATGACCTTTGTCCCTTCCTATACCTTGTACACTGTACCTCCTGGACACAGTGGGGTCAGTGCAAGGAATCCGGGCTTTTGGTCAGGACAGTTTAGGTCACCTTGTGGCGGGTGACCTTCCACAGGTCCCATAACCTTGATCCTCAGGTGCCTTCACCTGTAGAAGATGGGGCTGACAATGCCTCCTTCACCAGGGTCTCCTAAAGACCAAGAGAGAGAATGTATGTGAGAGCCGCAATGCAGTTCCCGCCTCAACATGTAGTAGTTCCCCTCACTTCTGCCCTGACACGTGTTTTCATTCTGAATTCAGTATTAAACAAGTGGTAGAACAGTTGACCCCACTGTGGACTTAAGGCAATTTATCAGGGGAATGG
>NW_025803749.1:0-2980 GCF_021613505.1 Equus quagga
CTGGGCGTTACGGGCCCCTGAACAGAGACTCACGGCCACAGACTTGAGCTGCTTCCCAGAAAACCAGCGCAGCTGCTCCAGGACACCTCTGAACACCTCTGTTTTGTAGGTAGGAAGCTGGGCAACTGCATCCAGCAGGGTCTTTTCCACACAGCTCAGGGGGCAGGAGGCTCCAAAGGAGATACCTGGGAACACACGCTCAGAATAACAGCGATTCCCTTCGCAGCTCAGAAAACCCTTTCACACACAGCTCCTATCAAGCTTTACAGCAACCTGAGTGAGGCTGAACCAGGTCTCACATCCTTATATGGGTAAAAACATTAAGTCCCAGAGAGGTTAATTTGTCCAATGCCACACAGCTAATAAAAGAGCCAGGACTCAACCCCAGGTCTCTTGATCCTACAACCAGAGTGCTCTTTTCCCTAAAGCAGTAGTTCTTAACTCACTAAAATCAGATCTCTAAGAGCTAAGTCCTGGCATTTTTTAAAAAGCACCCAAAAACTCCCCCAGCTTATCCCCTACCCCCATGAGCTATTGTAACAGTAGCCAGGATAGAGAACAACTACCAAAAACCCCACAGCCCTTGCAGCTGGCACCCTACCACGGATCCTCAGTGGAAGTAGGCAGTGAAGGAATGAGCCGCTTCCCCTGTGCAGGGTGGCTCCCGGAGCAGCAGGCGGCAGCAAAAGCCAAAGGGGAGGCTTTCTGGGGACCCGCCATCCCCCTCCGGGTAAGCGATTCCCAGTGTCCCAGCTCCTCTGTGGGCTCAGGCGAACCTCCTTACCTTCCTCTCCGTGCTCCACTGAGTTCATCTCGGGGATCCAGGCTGGACACACGATCAGAGGAAACAGCTTGTTCTTAAACTTCATCTCGATGCCTGGAAAGAAACGGAAGCCTGAGGTTGCAGGTGGTCCTTTATCCCCAGGGCAGCCGGCGGCATTCTTTCCATCGCTGCGCAGGACGGACGCCATAGTCACAGTGTGACCGACTGCCCCATGGACGTCTCGGAATGAGGAGGCCGTGGACAAGATGGGGTGAGCACGGTTCCACACTGTCAGCCCACAAGCTCTGTTTTTCCCTCCCTCAAAAAACTGTCCGAATTCAGATAAGATAAACTTGAATATATTCGTGTGTGTGTGTGTGTATGTTGTGTTTGCAGGTGTTTAGTAACAATATTAGAAAACACAGAGTATTAAAATAGGTCAGGAACCCTTCTAAGCACTTTACACATCTTGACTCATTTAATCCTCCAGCAGCCCTACGAGACAGTGATTTCCTCTGTTTATCCATGAAGAAACTGAGGCACAGGGAGGTTGAGTTTCTTGCCCAAATTACACAGCTAAGAACGGGCACATTGCAGTACTGGACCTACTGTTAGAGTGGGGTGTGATAGTAATGATAACATGAAAGTCCGACATTGAGCAAGAGGGAAAAGTGACTGAGGGAAAACTTCAAATCTGCCACCCAGTCCCCACGTGCGTCTGGGTTCCTCAAGGTGCACGGCTTTGTGGGACCACACATCCAGGCCTGGGCTCTGTCCTTTCTGGCTACTAAGTTAGACAGTTCTGTGGACAGACAGACGTGCCTCTGTTCCCCAGACCTAGTTAGCACAGCACCTCCCCCAGCCCCACCCACAGGGCCATAGGTGGGAAAGGTTAAAAAGAAATGTCTGTGCATCCTTGACCCTCCCATGTGCTGTTGGAAATTCCTGAGGGTTCCAGGAGTCTGGCCAGTTTGAATATCAGCTCCCAGGACATAGAATGCAGATGGAGGCAGAAAGTGGCCCATCTGGGTAAGGTTCTCTCTCTGCCCGGGTGCCCCCAACACCCTGCCCTGGCTGTGGGGTTAAACTGGTGGGGTGTGTGTACAAGGGAGGAGCGGGTGGAGCAGACAGAGTGGGCTTAAGAAATTATTTCTAACTTGAAGTTTATAAAGTTTTTGTGAATTCCTTTCTGTTGGAATCTAAGTGGGTCCAGGATGGGGTGTGACTTATGGCAAGGAACACATCATGTGTCAAAGGACCCCAAAGATTCTTCCAGCCAGTCATTCTCCACCTTCCCTCTTGCTACTTTGGGCTGTGACTACTTGGGCCATCGTGATCATGTCACCTGAGCCTGTCTCACAGGCCACCCTGCCATCCCATGTGTTGCATTGCTGCAGCTGGGGACTCTACCGTACCTGTGCTCACAGGGCATGGCCAGCTCTGCAGATCCAACAGAGCCCAGGGCTCAGGGGCTCCTTCCAGAACCAGAGCGAGGAGTCTCCTACAAGCTGAACTGGCTGCTTAAAAGCATGTCTAGTTCCCCCAAACCAGAGGTCCTTTAAGGCAGACCTCGGCTGTGCCACAATCCTCTCCTCGGGTCCTCACTGGGCTTGGGACCCAGCACAGTGGAAATGGGCCGAGCCAGGTCTCAAGTCTCCTTGGCCTGTTCACATATCGTGGGCCTCATGTCTCAACAAGGCAGGTGGCCACAGTCATAGGCAACACAAACACAGTCACGCTTGGACATCTCCTCTCCTTTGCCTTACCACATCGCCCCCAGGAAAAGTGGGGGGCAAGAGAGTGACGTTTATGGAACCCCTAGTGTCCATCAGGCCCCACCTTAGACGCTTTACCTCCATTGCTCCCTCCTCCCTCTGACTGGGAGACACTCCAGGAAAGGAACTGTGTCCAATTGATCTTGGCACCTCAGCCCCTCCCAGAACACCTGGCGCATAGCTGGCTCTCTGAAAACATTTATGGAGAACAGTCAGCAAGGATCTCAGTTAACACTCAGAACAACCCTTTAAGGAGGTATTGTTACTCCCATATGTGAAATGGGAAAATGAGGGCAGAGAAGAAGTAACTTTTTTCTGACTTCACGCAGCCAGCAAGGGGTTGAACCGGGCTGTGTGACTACAAAGGGGTCATGGCAGGAATTCAACTGTCCAGATTCCTCGGTGGGTCCCCAGGCCCTCAGGCGGTCCTCAGAGCCCGCCC
>NW_025803750.1:0-2980 GCF_021613505.1 Equus quagga
CTGGGCGTTACGGGCCCCTGAACAGAGACTCACGGCCACAGACTTGAGCTGCTTCCCAGAAAACCAGCGCAGCTGCTCCAGGACACCTCTGAACACCTCTGTTTTGTAGGTAGGAAGCTGGGCAACTGCATCCAGCAGGGTCTTTTCCACACAGCTCAGGGGGCAGGAGGCTCCAAAGGAGATACCTGGGAACACACGCTCAGAATAACAGCGATTCCCTTCGCAGCTCAGAAAACCCTTTCACACACAGCTCCTATCAAGCTTTACAGCAACCTGAGTGAGGCTGAACCAGGTCTCACATCCTTATATGGGTAAAAACATTAAGTCCCAGAGAGGTTAATTTGTCCAATGCCACACAGCTAATAAAAGAGCCAGGACTCAACCCCAGGTCTCTTGATCCTACAACCAGAGTGCTCTTTTCCCTAAAGCAGTAGTTCTTAACTCACTAAAATCAGATCTCTAAGAGCTAAGTCCTGGCATTTTTTAAAAAGCACCCAAAAACTCCCCCAGCTTATCCCCTACCCCCATGAGCTATTGTAACAGTAGCCAGGATAGAGAACAACTACCAAAAACCCCACAGCCCTTGCAGCTGGCACCCTACCACGGATCCTCAGTGGAAGTAGGCAGTGAAGGAATGAGCCGCTTCCCCTGTGCAGGGTGGCTCCCGGAGCAGCAGGCGGCAGCAAAAGCCAAAGGGGAGGCTTTCTGGGGACCCGCCATCCCCCTCCGGGTAAGCGATTCCCAGTGTCCCAGCTCCTCTGTGGGCTCAGGCGAACCTCCTTACCTTCCTCTCCGTGCTCCACTGAGTTCATCTCGGGGATCCAGGCTGGACACACGATCAGAGGAAACAGCTTGTTCTTAAACTTCATCTCGATGCCTGGAAAGAAACGGAAGCCTGAGGTTGCAGGTGGTCCTTTATCCCCAGGGCAGCCGGCGGCATTCTTTCCATCGCTGCGCAGGACGGACGCCATAGTCACAGTGTGACCGACTGCCCCATGGACGTCTCGGAATGAGGAGGCCGTGGACAAGATGGGGTGAGCACGGTTCCACACTGTCAGCCCACAAGCTCTGTTTTTCCCTCCCTCAAAAAACTGTCCGAATTCAGATAAGATAAACTTGAATATATTCGTGTGTGTGTGTGTGTATGTTGTGTTTGCAGGTGTTTAGTAACAATATTAGAAAACACAGAGTATTAAAATAGGTCAGGAACCCTTCTAAGCACTTTACACATCTTGACTCATTTAATCCTCCAGCAGCCCTACGAGACAGTGATTTCCTCTGTTTATCCATGAAGAAACTGAGGCACAGGGAGGTTGAGTTTCTTGCCCAAATTACACAGCTAAGAACGGGCACATTGCAGTACTGGACCTACTGTTAGAGTGGGGTGTGATAGTAATGATAACATGAAAGTCCGACATTGAGCAAGAGGGAAAAGTGACTGAGGGAAAACTTCAAATCTGCCACCCAGTCCCCACGTGCGTCTGGGTTCCTCAAGGTGCACGGCTTTGTGGGACCACACATCCAGGCCTGGGCTCTGTCCTTTCTGGCTACTAAGTTAGACAGTTCTGTGGACAGACAGACGTGCCTCTGTTCCCCAGACCTAGTTAGCACAGCACCTCCCCCAGCCCCACCCACAGGGCCATAGGTGGGAAAGGTTAAAAAGAAATGTCTGTGCATCCTTGACCCTCCCATGTGCTGTTGGAAATTCCTGAGGGTTCCAGGAGTCTGGCCAGTTTGAATATCAGCTCCCAGGACATAGAATGCAGATGGAGGCAGAAAGTGGCCCATCTGGGTAAGGTTCTCTCTCTGCCCGGGTGCCCCCAACACCCTGCCCTGGCTGTGGGGTTAAACTGGTGGGGTGTGTGTACAAGGGAGGAGCGGGTGGAGCAGACAGAGTGGGCTTAAGAAATTATTTCTAACTTGAAGTTTATAAAGTTTTTGTGAATTCCTTTCTGTTGGAATCTAAGTGGGTCCAGGATGGGGTGTGACTTATGGCAAGGAACACATCATGTGTCAAAGGACCCCAAAGATTCTTCCAGCCAGTCATTCTCCACCTTCCCTCTTGCTACTTTGGGCTGTGACTACTTGGGCCATCGTGATCATGTCACCTGAGCCTGTCTCACAGGCCACCCTGCCATCCCATGTGTTGCATTGCTGCAGCTGGGGACTCTACCGTACCTGTGCTCACAGGGCATGGCCAGCTCTGCAGATCCAACAGAGCCCAGGGCTCAGGGGCTCCTTCCAGAACCAGAGCGAGGAGTCTCCTACAAGCTGAACTGGCTGCTTAAAAGCATGTCTAGTTCCCCCAAACCAGAGGTCCTTTAAGGCAGACCTCGGCTGTGCCACAATCCTCTCCTCGGGTCCTCACTGGGCTTGGGACCCAGCACAGTGGAAATGGGCCGAGCCAGGTCTCAAGTCTCCTTGGCCTGTTCACATATCGTGGGCCTCATGTCTCAACAAGGCAGGTGGCCACAGTCATAGGCAACACAAACACAGTCACGCTTGGACATCTCCTCTCCTTTGCCTTACCACATCGCCCCCAGGAAAAGTGGGGGGCAAGAGAGTGACGTTTATGGAACCCCTAGTGTCCATCAGGCCCCACCTTAGACGCTTTACCTCCATTGCTCCCTCCTCCCTCTGACTGGGAGACACTCCAGGAAAGGAACTGTGTCCAATTGATCTTGGCACCTCAGCCCCTCCCAGAACACCTGGCGCATAGCTGGCTCTCTGAAAACATTTATGGAGAACAGTCAGCAAGGATCTCAGTTAACACTCAGAACAACCCTTTAAGGAGGTATTGTTACTCCCATATGTGAAATGGGAAAATGAGGGCAGAGAAGAAGTAACTTTTTTCTGACTTCACGCAGCCAGCAAGGGGTTGAACCGGGCTGTGTGACTACAAAGGGGTCATGGCAGGAATTCAACTGTCCAGATTCCTCGGTGGGTCCCCAGGCCCTCAGGCGGTCCTCAGAGCCCGCCC
>NW_025803751.1:0-2980 GCF_021613505.1 Equus quagga
GGGCGGGCTCTGAGGACCGCCTGAGGGCCTGGGGACCCACCGAGGAATCTGGACAGTTGAATTCCTGCCATGACCCCTTTGTAGTCACACAGCCCGGTTCAACCCCTTGCTGGCTGCGTGAAGTCAGAAAAAAGTTACTTCTTCTCTGCCCTCATTTTCCCATTTCACATATGGGAGTAACAATACCTCCTTAAAGGGTTGTTCTGAGTGTTAACTGAGATCCTTGCTGACTGTTCTCCATAAATGTTTTCAGAGAGCCAGCTATGCGCCAGGTGTTCTGGGAGGGGCTGAGGTGCCAAGATCAATTGGACACAGTTCCTTTCCTGGAGTGTCTCCCAGTCAGAGGGAGGAGGGAGCAATGGAGGTAAAGCGTCTAAGGTGGGGCCTGATGGACACTAGGGGTTCCATAAACGTCACTCTCTTGCCCCCCACTTTTCCTGGGGGCGATGTGGTAAGGCAAAGGAGAGGAGATGTCCAAGCGTGACTGTGTTTGTGTTGCCTATGACTGTGGCCACCTGCCTTGTTGAGACATGAGGCCCACGATATGTGAACAGGCCAAGGAGACTTGAGACCTGGCTCGGCCCATTTCCACTGTGCTGGGTCCCAAGCCCAGTGAGGACCCGAGGAGAGGATTGTGGCACAGCCGAGGTCTGCCTTAAAGGACCTCTGGTTTGGGGGAACTAGACATGCTTTTAAGCAGCCAGTTCAGCTTGTAGGAGACTCCTCGCTCTGGTTCTGGAAGGAGCCCCTGAGCCCTGGGCTCTGTTGGATCTGCAGAGCTGGCCATGCCCTGTGAGCACAGGTACGGTAGAGTCCCCAGCTGCAGCAATGCAACACATGGGATGGCAGGGTGGCCTGTGAGACAGGCTCAGGTGACATGATCACGATGGCCCAAGTAGTCACAGCCCAAAGTAGCAAGAGGGAAGGTGGAGAATGACTGGCTGGAAGAATCTTTGGGGTCCTTTGACACATGATGTGTTCCTTGCCATAAGTCACACCCCATCCTGGACCCACTTAGATTCCAACAGAAAGGAATTCACAAAAACTTTATAAACTTCAAGTTAGAAATAATTTCTTAAGCCCACTCTGTCTGCTCCACCCGCTCCTCCCTTGTACACACACCCCACCAGTTTAACCCCACAGCCAGGGCAGGGTGTTGGGGGCACCCGGGCAGAGAGAGAACCTTACCCAGATGGGCCACTTTCTGCCTCCATCTGCATTCTATGTCCTGGGAGCTGATATTCAAACTGGCCAGACTCCTGGAACCCTCAGGAATTTCCAACAGCACATGGGAGGGTCAAGGATGCACAGACATTTCTTTTTAACCTTTCCCACCTATGGCCCTGTGGGTGGGGCTGGGGGAGGTGCTGTGCTAACTAGGTCTGGGGAACAGAGGCACGTCTGTCTGTCCACAGAACTGTCTAACTTAGTAGCCAGAAAGGACAGAGCCCAGGCCTGGATGTGTGGTCCCACAAAGCCGTGCACCTTGAGGAACCCAGACGCACGTGGGGACTGGGTGGCAGATTTGAAGTTTTCCCTCAGTCACTTTTCCCTCTTGCTCAATGTCGGACTTTCATGTTATCATTACTATCACACCCCACTCTAACAGTAGGTCCAGTACTGCAATGTGCCCGTTCTTAGCTGTGTAATTTGGGCAAGAAACTCAACCTCCCTGTGCCTCAGTTTCTTCATGGATAAACAGAGGAAATCACTGTCTCGTAGGGCTGCTGGAGGATTAAATGAGTCAAGATGTGTAAAGTGCTTAGAAGGGTTCCTGACCTATTTTAATACTCTGTGTTTTCTAATATTGTTACTAAACACCTGCAAACACAACATACACACACACACACACGAATATATTCAAGTTTATCTTATCTGAATTCGGACAGTTTTTTGAGGGAGGGAAAAACAGAGCTTGTGGGCTGACAGTGTGGAACCGTGCTCACCCCATCTTGTCCACGGCCTCCTCATTCCGAGACGTCCATGGGGCAGTCGGTCACACTGTGACTATGGCGTCCGTCCTGCGCAGCGATGGAAAGAATGCCGCCGGCTGCCCTGGGGATAAAGGACCACCTGCAACCTCAGGCTTCCGTTTCTTTCCAGGCATCGAGATGAAGTTTAAGAACAAGCTGTTTCCTCTGATCGTGTGTCCAGCCTGGATCCCCGAGATGAACTCAGTGGAGCACGGAGAGGAAGGTAAGGAGGTTCGCCTGAGCCCACAGAGGAGCTGGGACACTGGGAATCGCTTACCCGGAGGGGGATGGCGGGTCCCCAGAAAGCCTCCCCTTTGGCTTTTGCTGCCGCCTGCTGCTCCGGGAGCCACCCTGCACAGGGGAAGCGGCTCATTCCTTCACTGCCTACTTCCACTGAGGATCCGTGGTAGGGTGCCAGCTGCAAGGGCTGTGGGGTTTTTGGTAGTTGTTCTCTATCCTGGCTACTGTTACAATAGCTCATGGGGGTAGGGGATAAGCTGGGGGAGTTTTTGGGTGCTTTTTAAAAAATGCCAGGACTTAGCTCTTAGAGATCTGATTTTAGTGAGTTAAGAACTACTGCTTTAGGGAAAAGAGCACTCTGGTTGTAGGATCAAGAGACCTGGGGTTGAGTCCTGGCTCTTTTATTAGCTGTGTGGCATTGGACAAATTAACCTCTCTGGGACTTAATGTTTTTACCCATATAAGGATGTGAGACCTGGTTCAGCCTCACTCAGGTTGCTGTAAAGCTTGATAGGAGCTGTGTGTGAAAGGGTTTTCTGAGCTGCGAAGGGAATCGCTGTTATTCTGAGCGTGTGTTCCCAGGTATCTCCTTTGGAGCCTCCTGCCCCCTGAGCTGTGTGGAAAAGACCCTGCTGGATGCAGTTGCCCAGCTTCCTACCTACAAAACAGAGGTGTTCAGAGGTGTCCTGGAGCAGCTGCGCTGGTTTTCTGGGAAGCAGCTCAAGTCTGTGGCCGTGAGTCTCTGTTCAGGGGCCCGTAACGCCCAG
>NW_025803752.1:0-7682 GCF_021613505.1 Equus quagga
GTCTATTGTCTGTCTTGTCCACATTCTTCAGTTCATGTGTGTCCCCATTGAGAAGGCCCTTGTCCTTTCAGGCCCATCAGCCATCTTGACCACCTCAGATTCTCTGACTCTTTGGTTTGAGGACCCAGGAATCATTCAGCTGCTTCAGTGTCCTGGGGATGATGTCTGTGACCCTGCCACCTGTCATACAGATGGTCCTCCTCTGGGATCTTGCTGGCCTCTCCTCCATGAAGTGGGGCACAGCCCCACATTGGGAGACCTCGCCCATGCTCTTGCTCTCTTCATTTCCGCTCACTATTGACCCCTCAACTACCTGCAGGGTGAAATCCCTCCTTCTAAAAATGGTGGTATTTTGCCTGAGGAACCATCTGTATTATTATTTCCAAACATTACCCTTCCACAGTGTCTTCCTAATAAGTCTTTCTTTTTCTCTTTTCCTAATAAGTCTTTGTGTCTCTATGATGGCGGGGGAGACTGGGCTCTGCCCCAGACGAACTGTGCCTAGCCCTGTGGGTGAGACACTCCTCAGGGTCTCTCAGGGACAGCCACTGGACCCTACACACTGGGCCAAGTTCTCTCCTCCCTCCTGGGCACTGTGCCCGTCCCTCCTCCTATCCTCTACTACCAGGGGCCCAGCAGAACTTTTCTTGGATCCAGAGAAGCCTCTGAGTGTCTCACCTGAGTGGGGCGCTTTCCCTGTGGTCTTTGCTTAAAGGCAGCAATAACTGTGGGCTAGCTCCTGCCCCCAATCTCCAGCCACATCTGCTTCTTCCTCAGTTATTGTCCTGTCCCTGGGCCTCGGCTGTCTGCCATGGCAGAGGTTAGGGGTCAGTGGGGTCTAGAATCCTGGGGGCCCATCATGGCTCCTGCTTCTGCTCCCCGTTGTCTCCTGAGACCTTCCCAAGCACACCTCACTTCCACATATTTCACTGAGAGTTTACGGCTTCATGGGTGAAGACTTCCATGAAATGTCAATCACTCCTCAAAGCACAGCCAACAGAGACAGTTACAGGGCCTCAGTTCCTAAGAGCTGTCTTGGAACTACACCTTGTTCCCTCCAGCTTTGCTGTGGTTTCAGAATCCTCCCCTGAATTCGGTTTGCATCAAGCCCAGCTCCCTGAACATTTGGTGAGCACTGGGGCCCTCGGTCTTGGCTGCCTTAGGTAGAGGTGCCCCTGTCTGATGGCCCGTGACACCTGCCAGGTGCCACCAGGGCTGCCAGTTCTGGTAAAAACCTCTCTGTCCTGGAGGAAGACCCCTGGCTGCTGCTTTTGGAATTGCTCCTTCTCTCTCATGGAAGATGGTCCATTCTTCTAGAAATTCCAAGTCTGATATAAGGGACTTAAAATCCCCCTCCGTGCCTCTCTTTTTCTGCATTTCCTAGAAATGAGGAATTCATCTGGTCTGCAGCCTCTACCAGTCTGCACCACTCCCTTTCTTGGTCCTGCCCTTGGCCCTGGATCTGCTCAGGGCATTTAGTGTTCTGTGGGACTCTCCCCCACGCAGCCGGGGGGAGTCACCCTGAACCTGGCCTCCGAGAGGCTCCACATCACTGCGTACGATTCAACCCAGCTCCCCGTGCCCTCGAATGGCAGGGCTCTCATTCTTGGGTCTGTCATCAGTCCGCTGTGTGTGAGTGGTCTCGGCCAACAGGGTGAGTCCCCACACTGGAGGGTAGGACTCTCAGTCTGAAAAATCAGGTGTGCAAGGAATTAAGCCTATTGTTCTAAAACTCGATCAGTTCTGGGTCCCTGCCTCTTCCCTTAGTGACATGTCTTCTGGAATAGGTGATGGGGGGCGGGCAGGGGAGAGGAAAATGCCTGCCCAGAAAGCATGCATCAATCGTGCAAAAATAGTGTCTACAGCTGCATTAACTTCTGTTTCTTGGGGAAGGGGGTGGGCAGCAGACTGTCGCCTTCCAGGTGTGTGCCGAGCAGGGCAGACGGAGGTGGAAGGTGCCTCTGCAGCGGCCAGTGGAGCACAGGAAGCAGGCACACTCCATTGTTGTACTTCTTACTGACCCCGTGGCAGGTTCTCTTGCTGCAACAGCATAGAATTTGCGTGGGAAAACTCCCTGGGCTCCTCCACCCAGGATGTTCCCTCTCACGGTGACTGTGGGGAGTGGCCCCCCTCCTTCCTGCATCTTCCTTCTGCGTTTCTTCTCTTTCCTTTGGAAATACTGCTCCTTCCCCATTCTCTGTGCCTTCTGGAGAGCTGCCAGTGGCAGGACCCCACTTCCACCCCAGTCCCTGTGGGCTGCCTGCAGGACACACAACCCAGACTGGGCCAATCAAATCCCATATCCTTGGAATTTGACTTCTGAGTGATGGCACGAGGAGGAGAAGGTCGGTGGGGCTGAGTCACCTCACAGTAATACCCTCCAAGAGAAAGTCCATGGATCCCTGCCACTGTGATCTCCAGACCCACTATCGCTATCCTCCCAGTGCCTGGTTGTTCAGCTCTTCATTCTGTGAGCTACCGAGTTCTTCAAATAAATACCCATTTCTTGCTAAAGGTGGTCAGAGTTGGTTTCTGTTGCTTGCAACTAAGACCATAACTAGTAGCCTATGGTTTATCAAGCATCTTCTGATTTCCCAGATCCCCTGATGACCTACAGGAGCAGGGTGGCCCAGAAGGGCTCTGGAATACTGCCCTCTGGGTACATTGGTCACGAGGTGACCTGAGAAAGCTGCAGATGGGGTCCACCATCAGACATCTTCAAGGTGGTGGAGTCTATAAGGCCAGGACCTCTCCTGCCAGAGGCAGCTCTGCATGAGAATCCATCTGACTTTCCCTGGTCTCTGCTCGCCCAGCCTCCTGAAGCCCCATCCTCCACTCTGAGCCTCAGTGACCCGGCCTGGGGATCCAGAGTGTGCCATAAGGAAGAGCTGCAACTATAAAGACACCAAAGCTGGCTGCAGGACCTGCCTCTGCTAAGAAGGGGCAGCTTGGAGCAGCAGTTAAATTTCGCAACCTGTCTTCCCACTTTGGAATCTTCCTGCTTATATTAGAGTAGTGGTTTTCAACCCTACTCTCCATAAGCTGGTTTCGGCTCTTGGTTCCACAGCCCTCAGGTCAGTTCCATCGAATCCAGGTCCTAGGACCCCACCTGGATATTCCTCCCTGGGCCCTGCTTGTCCAACAGAAGAGCTTGAACACAGAGACAGAGACGAGCTGAAGGGTTAGCAGAAGCAGTTAGTTCCCTAAGAGCAGAGAACAATGATTATAAATGGCAAACTGCCTGTTGGGATGTTCCTGTTAAGCAGCCCCGGAGTCAGGCCTGTGCTCTGCGAGAGTGAACGCACAGAAATGCCTGTGGGATGCTGAGCTCTGGAAGAGGAGCACAAAGGCTGATATCAGCTGAAGAGGAGATCATAGGGTTTAAAAAAAGTACTTATACTTTGTTTAAATTTATTTAACTCATGCCTACATTGTGTAGTTAAAGATGAAAAATTATATGCTGAAGACTTTTTAAATTGGGTTTTTTTTTAAACATAACTTTTTGTACTGATGTTCTAGAGCAGAAGTCAGCAAACTTTTTCTGTAAAGGGCCAAGTAGTAATCATTTTAGACTTTGTGGGCCCCTCACAACTATTCCACTCTACCATCGTAACCCAAAAGCAGCTATAGAGAAGATGGAAACGAATGACTGTGGATATGTTTCAGTAAAGCTCTTTTTTTTACAAGTAGGCAGTGGGCCAGATTTGAGTTGTGAGTCGTGGTTTTCCAACCCCTGTTCTAGAAACTGAGATTCAATTAAGCATGAGTATTGGAATATTTAGACCAGGAAGTCAGAAATCAAGAGCCACAATCCATTGGGGCAGTGTTTCCAAGCTGTAGATATCAAAATTTGAGGTAAATAATTTTGCAAATCCAAACCTAAAATTCTACAACTCTAATTTCTGGTGAAACAAGCCAGGGCTGTATAAAGATGTTAGGAAACCCCTCTGTCCATGGCTAATGTTGGTTTCTTGACCCTCTAGAACAAGAGTATATGAAATTAGGCACAGCTGTGGGTCACTTAACTATGGGATATGTTCTCAGAGATGTGTTGTTAGGCAGTATCCTTGTGCAAACATCACAACGTATACTTACACAAACCTAGATGGTAGAGCCTACTGCACACCTAGGCTATATGGTGCTAATCCTATGGGACCACTGTTGTTCATGTGATCCAGCACTGACAAAAAATGTCATTATGCGGTGCATGACTGTTCATTTGAGTGAAGCATCTTTTGGACAAATGGGCTTTAAATTGTTCCCCAATAGTCTCTTGTATTGTTTTTGCCACTTTTTAGACAATTCTGTTGTGGAAAAATATGTTGAGGTGATTACCATTAGAACTAATGTTTAAGTTATTTTTAATGCTCTTATAAATGTAACAATCATTGTTAGTGAAGGGTAAAACTTAGCAAATATTGTGTAAGTAATTCTAGAAAAAGAACTGGATTAAGATTGGAGATAAAAGCGTAAGTTTGTGGATTGGTATTTTGGTTGCAAATGACAGAAAACCCAAAGCAAACTGGTTTAAGCTAAAAAAGAATTTTTTTTTTTTAAGATTGCCACCTGAACTAACATCTATTATGAATCTTCTTTTTTATTTTCCTTCTTCTCTCCAAAGCCGCCAGTACACAGCTGTTTATTCTAATTGTGACTGCCTCTGGTTGTGCTATGTGGGACACCACCTCAGCATGGCCTGATGAGTGGTGCCATGTCCATGCCCAGGATCTAAACCAGCAAAACCTTGGGCTGCTGAAGCAGAGTACGCCAACTTAACCAGTCGGCCACGGGGCGGCCCCCAAAAAGAGAATTTACCAGCTGAAGTATATGGCTAGATACATGGGGTCAAATATCACTGGTACCCAGTCTCTCTCCATCTCTGCTCTGTTCTCCATGTCGGCTTCCTTCTCAGGGTCTATACAGTTGTCAGATGGCTGCCAGCAGCTATAGAGCGGCATCCTCCAGGTTCAAGTTTAGTGAAAAAGAGAGAATGCCTCTCTCCCCAAAGTCCTGGCAGAAGTCTCATTGCACCTCAGTGGCTCTAGTTGGGTCCCATACCCATCGCTAATCCAACCAAGGCTGTGGCCAGGAGTTTGCGGTGCTCCAGCTGCCCCACCCCCTCCTGCAGAGCAACCACTGGGCAGAGTAAACTCTGCCTGAAGCACGTGAGCTGGCTGCTGTGGATCAGGATGGTTCCCAAGAGGAAAATGAGGGCAGGCTGAATGGATTCTGAATGGCGAAACCAAAAGCAGCACCCACAGTTTAGTTTGACCTACAATTGAGAAGCTCTGTTGGCCTTCTTCATGCTTGCTGTCAGGCGTGATTTTCCTCATGGCCATGTCTTTGCAAATTCCCTCCTACAACAGCCAACTGCCAATTAATCTGACCTCAGCGGAGAAAAGGTCCAGGTCAAGCCTTCCTGCTTGGCCTACTCCACATGCAAAGATGGTGCATCCAGTGGGGCCATCATGCGTTATATACGGAGAGGCCCAACTCCCTTCTCCTCCCAAAGGGCCTGGAGCCTGAGGAACTGCCTCAAATTTGGGATTAGAAGTTTATGTGACAATGGAATGGGAGAGTTTTAATTCCGTCATGTGTTTGGGGAAAGATCATTGGTTCTCAGAGAGATCCCATATCCTTTTTTTTTTAAGTGAGGAAGATTTGCTGTAAGCTAACATCTGTTGCCTATGTTCCTCATTTTGCTTGAGGAAGATTGTCCCTGAGGTAACATCCATGCTAATCTTCCGGTCTTTTCTGTATGGTGATGCCACACAGCGTGATTTGGTGAGCAGTCTAGGTCCCCACCCGGGATCTGAACCCATGAACCCGGGATTCAGCACCCTGGGCTGCTGAAGCAGAGCATGGGAACTTAACCACTATGCCACCTAACCGGCCCCAGTCCCATATTCTTAAAACAAATTCCTCTCATTGCCTGACCTGTTTACCAGAACTGGATTTCTGTAACTCAAAACACGGAGTCATGAATAATTAATGTGAATGTGTTGGGGGTGTATGGTAACCTCGGGTTGTTGTGTGTGTGGGGTGGCGGGATGATTCCAGTTGGGGCAGGAGGGCAAGGCAGCTGAGGCTGTGGGAGATTTGTTGGGTACCACAGTGGCTTTAGTGTGAGAGATGGTGGCAGAAGCCAGGCCAGGCAATGAGTGGAGAGACCACAGTCTGTGGAAGTCACTTCTGAGGGGCGGAAGGTGGAGGACAGGGAGTGATGCTAGCTTGGCTCCTCATCTGAGCTGCTGAGGGAGTGGGGACTACATGGACAGCAGCAGTGACCATAGGCCACAGGGCGAGCACAGAAAGGACTTGTGCAGAGAACCGTGTGAAACAAAGAGCATCAGGCCCAGAAGAAAGGACTTGAAGATGAAGAGTGAGGAGGGTTCTGGTACCCAGTGAACAGGCAGCCAAATGAAGTGGGAACAGGAGACCATCTTTGTGATTTACCTCAATTGTGTAGCTAAGCCTGCACCATCTTTCCTCACGCTCTGGGGAGGCGGGGAGGATGAAGCGCCCTTCTGAGGCTGAGCAATGACCTTCACTTCCAAGGTGACTGTTAAGCCCCTGGGTACCATTTGTAGAGGACCCACGTTTCCTCTCAGGGGCAGCCTGAGGAAGCCCCTCTGCATCCACACCCTCCGGGCCATCTCCCCTGGAACCTTGTCCTTCTGATCTCCAGACCCAGAGGGTCCGCAGGTCTCTATCTGGCATCTCCTCAAGCCCTGTGGGCTGTGGAACAAGACTGTCTGGGTTTGAACCTCAGCTCCTGCATTTGCTATGAGCCTCAGGCAAAGAGCTCACCCCATCAACACCCGAGTTTCTTGATCTATAAAGTAAGGATGTGGGTGCTAGTTTGCGGCGAACATTAAATAAGATAATACAAAAAAGGTGCAGCAAGTCAACATAGTTAAGCATTTAGTAAAGCTAGCTACTTGGTGACCTTTGACTGTCTTCCAACCTTGGCTTTCTGTCACAGTCCAAATCAGGTCTGTCTTCTCCCTGGTCAAACATCTCATTGTTGCTTTTCTCAGTGCTCCCTCTTGGACCAATTCCCAATGATGTCTATGTGTGTCCTGCGTGTTTTTTGAACTTTGAGACCCAGCACCACCCATTCGAGAACATGACACCATTACGAGTAGCCAGTACTTGGCTTCCTTTGGACTTCGTGGAATGGGGTTTATCTTGCGTTCTCGAGGAGAGCCTGTCAAGCGCCCTCTGCAAAATGAGAGTAAGATGACGCCTTCCTGGACCCGTCTCTCTAAAAGCTGAGTTATTAGATGTTTCTGGGTGTTAGGGAGACAAACACCTAAGAATTAGAAGCATTTTTTCCTCAGTCTCTCACTGAGGCTTTGCTGCACCCTTGAGCCCTAGTGGCTGCTCCCAGGTCAACAGTAATACACTTTCCCTCATTGGTGACTTCATTAATGCATCTCAGAGGCCAGGCTGGTTAGGCTGTTTTTGCAGTACTTTCATCACAGCTCAGCCAGTCACTAGAAATCAGCTTTCGAAACTGAAAAGCCTCTTCAGCCAGAGCCTCCCCCGGCCCCCTCCTTTCCTGCCCCCAGGAACTCGGCTTCCCCAAAGTGAGCTCCTGCCACACCCTGACAGGCTGTGCCCTGATTCGTCCCTTAGCGTCATGGGGTATCAACTTCTCTGCAATTACCCAAACTTAC
>NW_025803753.1:0-4987 GCF_021613505.1 Equus quagga
GAAGGACAAGGCTCCAGGGAAGATGGCCCAGAGAGGGTAGACACCAAGGGGCTTCCTCAGCCTGCCCCTGAGAGGAAACGTGGGTCCTCTACAAATGGCACCCAGGGGCTCAACAGTCACTTGGAAGTGAAGGTGAGACTGCTCAGCCCCAGGAGGGCATGGACTCCTCCGTCTGCTGGGTTCCCCTGAACACACGAAATGTGCGGTTCTCTGGGCTGCACAAGGTACAAGGTGGATGGATAGCAGGTGTCATCATCCACGAGGATCTCCACAGCGAGCAGCACAGGCTTCACTGCTGTAGGAGGGCCTGGCTGGTGGACATCAGAGCAGGGGCTGCCTGTCCTGCCCACCACAACCCAACCCCACAGTCCTGCAAGCAGGGGCAAAGGTGGGTTCTTGTTGGACTTCTCTTTTCTCTGCCACTTTTGGGGTAACACGGAAGAAGGGGCATTCTCCAAGACGCTGCCCTCCCCACACTGAAGGTCTTGCCTTTCTTGACTTCGCCCTTCCTCCCCCCACCCCTCCTCCACCCCGCCGACTGTTTAGGTGGACAATTAACTCCCCTAGAGTGTGAGGAAAGATGGCACAGGCTTAGCTCCACAACTGAGGTAAATCACGAAGATGGTCTCCTGTTCCCCACTTCATTTGGCTGCCTGTTCACTGTATTCTAGAACCTTCCTCACTCTTCATCTTCAAGTCCTCTCTTCTGGGCCTGACACTCTTTATTTCACATGGTTCTCTTCACAAGTCCTTTCTGTGCTCACCCTGTGGCCTGCAGTCACTGCTGCTGTCCGTGTAGTCCCCACCCCCTCAGCAGCTCAGATGAGGAGCCAAGCCAGTACTGCTCCTTATCCTCTACCTCCCGCCCCTCAGAAGTGACTTCCACAGACTGTGGTCTCTCCACTCATTGCCTGGCCTGGATCCTGCCACCATCTCTCACACCAAAGCCACTGTTGTACCCAACAAATCTCAAACAGCCTCAGCTGCCCCAGCTACTGGCCTCACCCTCCTGCTCCAGCTGGAATCATCCTGCCACACACCACCATCCAATCACACAAGCCCAAGATTTGCAAAATACACACTACACATTCACAATAATTATTTATGACTCCATATTTTGAGTTACAGAAATCTAGCTCTAGCAATTACCTCAAGCAGTGAGAGGAATTTGTTTTAAGAATATGGGGTCTCTCTGGGAACCGAGGATCTTTCCTCAAACACCTGATGGAATTAAAACTCATCTATTACATTTTCACACATAAACTTCTAATCCCAAATTTGAGGCAGTTTCTCAGGCTGCAGGCACTTTTGGAGGAGAAAGGTGTTGGGCCCCTCCGTATATAATACATGATGGCCCCACTGGATGCACCATCTTTGTGTGTGGAGTAGGCTAAGCAGGAAGGCTTGACCTGGACCTTTTCTCCGCTGAGGTCAGATGAATTGGCAGTTGGCTGTTGTAGGAGACAATATGCCAAGGCATGGCCATGAGGAAAATCACGCCTGACAGCAAGCATGAAGAAGGGCAACAGAGCTTCTCAATTGTAGGTCAAACTAAACTGTGGGTGCAGCTTTTGGTTTTGCCATTCAGAATCCATTCAGCCTGCCCTCATTTTCCTCTGGGGAACCATCCTGATCCACAGCAATCAGCCCATGTGCTTCAAGCAGAGTTTACTCTGCCCCGTGGGTGCCCTGCAGTAGGGGATGGGGCAGCTGGAGCACCGCAAACTCCTGGCCACAGCCTTGGTTGGATTAGCGATGGGTATGGGATCCAACTAGAGCCACTGAGGTGCAATGAGATTTTTGCTGGGACTTTGGGGAGAGAGGAATTCTCTCTTTTTCACTAAACTTGAACCTGGAGGATGCCGCTGTATAGCTGCTGGCAGCCATCTGACAACTGTATAGAGCCTGAGAAGGAAGTCGACATGGAGAACAGAGTAGAGATGGAGAGAGACTGGGTCCCAGTGATATTTGATCCCATGTATCTAGCCATATACGTCAGCTGGTAAATTCTCTTTTTGGCTTAAACCAATTTGATTTGGGTTTTCTGTCACTTGCAACCAAAACACCAAACGACAAACTTACGCTTCTATCTCCAGTCCTAGACCAGTTCTTTTTCTTGAATTACGCAATGTTTGCTAAGTTTTTATCCTTCACTAAGAATGATTGTTAAAATTTCTAACAGTATTAAAAATAACTTAAACATTAATTCTAATGCTAACCACCTCAACATATTTTTCCACTTCAGAATCAATTGTCTAAAATATGGCAAAAACAATCCAAGAGACTATTTAAAGGCCATTTGTCCATAAGATGCTTCACTTAAAGGAATACATTCATGCACTGCTTAACAATATTTTGGTCAGTGATGGATCACATATACGATGGTGGTCTCAAAGATTAGTACCATGTAGCCTAGGTGTGCAATAGGCTATACCATCTAGGTTTGTGTAAGTACACTCTGTCATATTGGCATAATAGGGACACCGCCTAACAACACATCCCTCAGAAGGTATTCCTCATCGTTAAGCATGCATGACTGTACCTGATTTCATATATTCTTGTTCTAAAGGGTCAAGAAACCAACATTAGCCATGGAGAGCGAGGTTTCCTAACATCTTTATAGAGCCCTGGATTGTTTCACCACAAATTGGAGTTGTAGAATTTTAGGTTTGGATTTGTAAAACTATTTGCTTCAAAGTTTGATCTGTGCAGCTTGAAAAGCTTCCTTGAGTGAATTGTGGCTTTTGATTTATGAGTTCCTGTTATAAACGATTCCTGTACTCTTGCTTAATTGAATCTCAGTTTCTAGAGCAGGGGTTGGACAACTATGACTCACCAGCCAAATCTTGCCCACTTCCTACTTATATAAACAGAGCTTCACTGGAACATATCCAGGTTCATTTGTTTCCATATTCTCTATAGCTACTTTTGGATTACAACGGCACAATTGAGTAGTTGTGAGGGGCCCAGAAAGCCTAAAATAAGTTACTACCTGGCCCTTTTCAGAAAAAGTTTGCTGACTTCTGTTCTAGAACCTCAGTCCAAAATTATACGTTATTTAGCATGTAATTTTTCATCTTTAATTACACAATGTAGGCATGAGTTAAATAAATTTAAACAAAGCATAACTAAGTACTTTTTTTAAACCCTATGATCTCTTCAGCTGATATCAGCCTTTGCGCTCCTCTTCCAGAGATCAGCATCCCACAGGCTTTTCTGTGCGTTCACTCTCACAGAGCACAGGCCTGACTCTGGGGCTGCTTAACAGGAACACCCCAACAGGCAGTTTGCCATTTATAATCGTTGTTCTCTGCTCTTAGGGAACTAACTGCTTCTGCTAACCTTTCAGCTCGTCTCTGTCTCTCAGTGTCCAAGCTCTTCTGTCGGACAAGCAGGGCCCAGGGAGGAATATCCAAGAGGGCTCTCAGGACCTGAATGCGATGGAACTGACCTGAGGGCTGTGGAACCAAGAGCTGAAATCAGCTTATGGAGAGTAGGGTTGAAAACCACTACTCTAATATAAGCAGGCAGATTCCAAAGTGGGAAGACAGGTTGCGAAATTTAACTGCTGCTCCAAGCTGCCCCTTCTCAGCAGAGGCAGGTCCTGCAGCCTGCTTTGGTGTCTTTATAATTGCAGCTCTTCCTTATGGCACACTCTGGGTCCCCAGGCCGGGTCACTGAGGCTCAGAGTGGAGGATGGGGCCTCAAGGCTGGGCGAGCAGAGACCAGGGAAAGTCAGATGGATTCTCATGCAGAGCTGCCTCTGGCAGGAGAGGTCCTGGCCTTATAGACTCCACCACCTTGAAGCTGTCTGATGGTGGGCCCCATCTGCAGCCTTCTCGTGTCATCTCGTGACCAATGTACCCAGAGGGCAGTATTCCAGAGCCCTTCTTAGCCACCCTGCTCCTGCAGGCCATCAGGGGATCTGGGAAACCAGAGGATGCCTGATAAACCAGAGGCTATGAGTTACGTTTTTAAATGCAAGCAACAGAAACTGACTCTGACCACCTTTAGCAAGAGATGGGTATTGTTGACGAAAATAATCCATAACTAATCTATAAGTGAAAATTTGGATGAGTTTATTCTGAGCTGAAATCTGAGGACCATGGCCCGGGGCCTTTCTTCCTGAAGGAAGAAAGGGCACCAAGGAAGTGGGGTGCACAGAGTGGTCATATACCCCCAAACAGGATGTTTCACATAGGATTGAAATGGCCCTTTTACAATAGTCGCGAGACAGCTCTGTCTGCACAGCGATTGATGGAAATAGCAGGTAGGTCTGCTGTCTCGGTGAACACAGCAGGATGGCAGGTCTGTTGTCTCCAGCTGAGTGGTCACAGGTGAGCACTGTAATCGGTTCCTAGCCTAAGGAAAGATGCTTAATCTTTAAGGAAATGCCAACGTTGGGAGGGGGAGGGAAGTTGCACCTTTATCTCAAAGGCCTTTGTTCTTGGCATAGGAAATGTATATACAATGCATGCTCAACGGGCACAGTCAGGCCCTTTTGGAAAAAACAAAGTCAGACCGAATTAGGTTTATATGAAATGGCTTCCTCATATACTCCAATATATCCTATTGCTTGCATTTTTTTGGTCAGTATTTATTTGAGAACTCGGTAGCTCACAGAATGAAGAGCTGAACAACCAGGCACTGGGAGGATAGCGATAGTGGGTCCGGGGATCACAGTGGCAGGGATCCATGGACTTTTTCTTGGAGGGAATTACTGTGAGGTGACTTGGCCCCACCCACCTTCTCCTCCTCGTGCCATCACTCAGAAGTCAAATTCCAAGGAGATAGGATCTGATTGGCCCAGTCTGGGTTGTGTGTCCTGCAGGCAGCCCACAGAGACTGGGGTGGAAGTGGGGTCCTGCCACTGGCAGCTCTCCAGGAGGCACAGAGAATGGGGAAGGGGCAGTATTTCCAAAGGAAAGAGAAGAAAGGCAGGAGGAAGATGCAGGAAGGAGGGGGCCACTCCCCACAGTCACCGTGA